>NC_136012.1:6627620-6917620 GCF_048128805.1 Centroberyx gerrardi
CTTCTCCTCTTCTCTCCTCTCGTCCTCTCCTCTCCTGTCTTGTCCCCTCAATTCCATATATAATGGATAAGCTCTTGAGTTTGAACTGGTGGTTGAACTCATGCTGTCTTTCATTCACTATTAATGCCATCAGAAACACTAGTTCATAGGACAGCTTTTAATAGCGCTAACGGCCTGGGCTCCGCAACGCTCTCCAGCCTTTTTTACCTCAGGGCCTCCCTAAGGCGGCAGGCATACCAAAAAAACCAAGCGGTAACACACATTTCCCCGCTGTTTTCTGTGACTTCAAAGCACAAACAACATACCCCACAAGTGTTGGGATCATTTCAGTACGCAGTGTGGACATTTGAACTTACCTGAGCACAACTTCAATACTCTGCTTAGCGTCTCTTGGATTTTCTTTGACAGCATTGCAGCAAGTGCTTGCTAGCTTGCTTGCTCTCTCTTGGTGAGTTTCAACTGATAATAAAGGATCTTGTGGGAGACTCATTATAGAAGCTGCCTTTGGTTTGTTTAGTTAAGATTTACAGTAAATAGGGTCGGGCTTATGAGCCTGCTGGTTTTTATATTGGATTGTTGCTTTTTACATTGAACATTTTGCTTTGTTCTCTCTTTTATGTGATTTGGATTGAATTTTGATTTTATCCAGTTTTACTTTGATCTTTCTTTTATGTATTCTGACTGTATTCTGTCTTTATACGTTGTTGTATGTTGTAGGTCTGGAACTTCTGTGTTTGTTATGACACTGCTTTCTTGGTTAGGTTTCCCGGGAAAAAGAGATCCTTAATCTCAGTGAGATTAATCTGGTTAAATGAAGTTAAGTTTATTCATAGAGTACTGTTAACAATCAGGTTTACCACAAAGTGCTTTACAGAAACAGTAAAAACAGGGTTAATAAAAAAGTGTTTGAGTTATCTATTTCATAGGAAGTCACATTATTCTTCTACTTGCTTTAGGCACTCTGCTACAGATGTCTAAAATTGTTGTAGTTTTTTTCATCCCAAGTTCCCAAACTGTCTTTAAGCTAACATTTTCTACATATGTCTTTCACTTTCTCTTTCTCTCTCTCTCTCTCTCTCACCCTGCCTATCTTTCCCAGGTCGAAGCGTTTCTTGTCGTTCGTCGACAGCTGTCTGGTGAAGAACCACCTGCACCGGCCCTCCACCGACACCCTGCTAAGGCACGCCTTCATCAGGGACCTGGCCAACGAGAGACAAGTTCGCATCATGCTCAAAGATCACCTGGACCGAACCAGGAAGAAGAGAGAGAAAGGTGAGGAGGGAGGGAGGGATGGAGGAAGGGATGAATGGATGGGATTAATGGATACACTAAGGGAAGGAAGGATAGATAGATAGAGGCATAGATAGATTAAGAAGAGACAGATAGCAGAGAACAGAAACTGTGTTGGAAGTGGTAAAATGGTAAACACACTGTGGCAGCCAGTGGACGATAACAGTCTCTCCTCTTTACTGTAATACTGTAAACCTCAAAACCAGCTGTGAACCTAATGATCTGGATACAGTGTTTAAATTTTCGCACACAGTGCCAACAGTTTGAGGAACCAGTCGTCAACAGTTCTACAGTAGATAACAAAAGTCTTCGCACCCTGTCATACGTTCTAGTTTTCATTGCTTTGAGGCTTGAAAGGAAAACCCATTAAGTCAGAATTTGTCTCTTTCATCTCAAAAACAAAAGGATAATTTCTGGCAGTGTGTTAGAAATGGGAAACTAAAACACCTACCAACAACCACACCTCGTTTGTCAACGTGTGAAAGTTGGACACAGCCAAACGTCACAACGTCGTCCGTCAGCAGCCAATCATGCCTTCGCTGCCATATGTCCCGTCTGTCAACTGAAGCGCCATTGGTGCTACAGCGAGCAATCCGTCAACTCAAGTCAGGGACTGGACAGTAGCCTGCCATTGTGGCTGCTGGTGGTCTGAATGTAGAGGACCTGACCCTGAACTGGGACCAGGATTCTTTTTTGCTGGGATCTCCTGAAACACTAGAATGAAAAGCACTAGAACGGAAAGAAAGCATGACACATGGGAATTGAGCCATTTGTTGGATTTACAATTGAAGCATTGACAGTGACAGAGCCGAGTCACTGGTGTCCCGCCCAGGAGTGTGTGCTGGTATAACTAGCTGCTTCATGCCATGTGTGTGTGCGTGTGTGTGTGTTAGTGTTGTAAGAAGGTAACTCTATGTAGGGAGAGGCTCCAGTAGGGCTTTCATTGGCTTCTAATCACAGGGTGGCCTAACCAGGGCTGGGTTAAAAAAACACAGACACACACACTCATACACACACATAGGTTTATTCTACTGTACGCATACTTACACAATGTAGACACACACTCATGCAACACACACACAATTTCAAATATAGACACGCACACACACACAGTAAAACTCAAACCCACAGGGCACACACTTCGACTCTCTCACTTCCTCACTTTACACTGTAAAACGAGAGAGAGAGAGAAAGAGAGAGCAAGCGCAGTAGGAGAAGGGTGAAAACTTGCCCTGATTCTCATAGCGCGAGCGCACACACACACACACACACACAAGTTTATTAGATTGAGGTCACCCGTCGCTGCCCTACGTTGTTATAGAATTGTTGAAATGTTTTGAGTTGTTATCGTCGTTTCATTGAATTATTCAGGATTCCCACTGGTCATGGAATTCCTGGAATATCATGGAAGTCTGAGAGGTGACCTGAAGTACTGAATCGAATAGTCGTTGAAGATAACACTGATATTGATTTAGAATTGTTTAGTTTTTGTTATCCATCTGTTAATGTCTATAATAACCCTCAGTTGATACACTATACTGCTTTGGCAACAGGTTTCCTCCCTGCCATGCCAATAGAGCATTGCGATTTCACTGAGTAAGTGAGAGAGAGCGAGTCTAATAGTCTGTATTTGTTGAATATACTTTGGCAGTTACGACATACATTTCATGCCAGTCGTTTGAGTTGAATTAAATACAGAGAAGAGAGGGAAGGCGACAGAGAGACAGCCAGGCAAAAGGAAAGAGAGAGAAACAGAGGACAGAGAGAGAGAGTTAGAGAAGGGAGGGTCTTGCTAAAAAGCCGTGCTACATGGCTGACCTTTCCTCTCCCACTGCATGCACTTGGGAAAATGTGTTTTACACAACACACAGAGTGAGGGAGAGGGAGAAAGGAGAAGAAGAGCGAGAGAGGGAGAGATACAGAGACAAAGAAGCAACAGACAAATTGGAGATAGAGAGAGGCAGGGGGGAAGGTAGAGAGACTTACGATGAGAATATTCTATCCTTGCTCTCATCCCCGGTTTAAACTAGATTCATTATTATCTTGGATGGGTTGCATGTGTTGAATTTGCCTTGGCAATAAGTATCTTTGTGTAGAGACACACGCGAGGCAGAGCGAAAGAGAGAGGGGAGGGGGAGAGTGGGGGAAAGATATTTATGACTTTGCTCTGCTTTTGTTGTTGTTGTTATTGTTCTTACATGTTGATATTCCAGCAGTGTAAGAAAACCTTGTCCTGTCAATTAAGTTTGTTCAACTGAAATTGAGAAAGAGAGAGAGACAGAGACACAGGGAGGGAGATAGATCGAGGCAGAAAGAGAGACAGTGATAGAAAGAGAGAGAGATAGAGCCAGAAGCAGACGGAGAGAGAGAGAGTGAGAGAGAGAAGCTGAGAAGGGAAGGAAGGAGGAAACAGAATGGCCATCTGGTTCTAATCTTCTGTTAGCTTATAAAAACACACTAATGACTGGTAGACTTTCTGCACGCTGCGTGTGTGTGTGTGTGAGCGTGCATGCAACGTGTTTGAGACCATATGTGTGCTTGCGTGTGTGTGCGTGTGTGTGTGTATGTGTTGCT
Organism: Centroberyx gerrardi; assembly: GCF_048128805.1. NCBI lineage: Eukaryota > Metazoa > Chordata > Actinopteri > Beryciformes > Berycidae > Centroberyx > Centroberyx gerrardi. The sequence continues at coordinate 6,631,485 of NC_136012.1, forward strand.
ATGCCCCTCCACAGTAATGAAATGCTGGTAGTCTATCAGTGTGTGTGGGAAGAAATCATTGCTACTGCAAAAAAAAAAAAAAAGAAAATCAATGCTCCGGACATGATGCAAAAAGGATGTGTCATTTTCAGCATACCCAAGAGTGTAGTTTGGACAAAGATGGTCTATGCTTTGGAAGAGGAATCACTCAGTCCTAAAAAAACTGGCCCAGCTCTCGGTCAGCAGAAGTAGGCGGCAACTCTCATTACACGCTCTCCTCCTGCAGTTTTTCTCGATTTTCTCAAAAACTACTAATCACAAAAACGTCAATTTTTAGCTCTTTTTCCTCCTCTCTGATTCGGAGAAGCACACCTCTCATGTGTGACTTTTCAGTATGTTACAGTAATAGCAACATATGGCGTGTCAACAGTAGTGAAAAGTAACCAAATGTGCAAGTTGTTCCCAAGCTACTTTCACACCATATGTCGCACAAATGTTGTCATGCTAGATTGGCTAGGTCCGTCTTTCCTGGCTTGTAGAAATAGCTTGATGCTTTCTGAGATGATTCAGCATTGTTGTCATGAAGCCATGGTATCGCAACTCTGTTCCACATACCTTCCATAGAACAACACTGTGCTTTACTTTCTTGAAGTTTGCCCACACTAGGCTTTTATGTGACTTCGATAATGATAATTGCTACCGAAAGTAGCTAATGGAGGATGAATACAAAACAACGCAAGAGAGGAGGATGTTGAACTTTTTTATGATTTTATGACCCAAGAGGTTAGAGAAGCAAACTTGTGACTTGTGAAAGTTGTGGGGTAGAATCCTTCCCAATAAATTACCATTATTAATATGAATGACATGGATTCTGTTCTCTCTCTTTCTTTTTTTCTTTCTTTCTCTCTCAGAGGGTCCAGAGTATGAGTACAGTGGCAGTGAAGAAGAGGAGGAAGAGGTGACAGAGGAGGAAGGAGAACCCAGGTAGGACTTCATCTTCGTCATCAACAATGCTGTTTTCATCATCATCATCATCACCATCAAATATAGTTTTCATATATTTGCATGCACCAATGTCCTGGTATTTTTTGGGGATATTCAAATATTCAATATCCTGTTTACAATAACCTGAATATGCTCTTATGCTTGATGACAGTTCTGATAGTTTTGGCTTAAATGATAATATAATAACTATCATCATTATCATCATCATTGTGTTGATTATTAGTAGTTCAAAGCTCACATCTCATTATCAACCAATCCAGAACAACTTCCCTTGTGCTTAAGTGCTCATTACATAACTAATTAATCACCTCAGGGTGTGCGTGTGTGTGTGTGTGTGTGCCTGTGTGTGTGTGTGTGTGCGTGTGGGTGTGTGTGGACAGATGCTCTAGCCCCTATGTCCCTGTCCCTGGACTTGAAACACCAGATGGCATAAGGAACTGAGCACTTTCTCTTAGGACGAGCTTCAAATGTGTGTGTGTGTGTGTGTGTGTGTGTGTGTGTGTGTGTGTGACAGAGAGAGAGGGAGTTGGTGACCATGTCCATCTCATTGGTGAATTCATAGCCATTGACCATTTTTCTGTCCATCCCCTCTTCTCTATCTATCTCTCTATCCCTTACTTTCTCTTTCTTTCTCTCTCTCTCTCTCTTTCTCTCTGTCAGCTCCATAGTGAATGTTCCCGGTGAATGGACCTTGAGGCGGGAGTTTCTTCGTTTACAGACGGAGGGTCGTGAAGGGGGCAGAGATGGAGGCCACGGAGGAGGTGGGGCTCAACAAAGACAACAGGTATGTAAAGTTATTTTTTTCTTTTTTAATTCTTTACTGTGTTCTTATGCAACATTATACATACTCATTGTCCATTTCTTATTTTTCTCATAGTACACATCAGCGTTGCCATCAATGTTGTCCTATAATAAATAGCAACACAGAACATTAAATTCAGTGCAGTGTGTACAATCAGGGTATCTGTGTTATTTTAACATGTTGTTGATTGTTTTACAATTAGAGTAAACATTCCATTTAAGCCCATACAAACTATTTTCAGATATTATGTACTTTCTGAAAATAGATTTTGATGGTAGTAGCAGCAGCAGCAGCAGCAGTAGTAGTAATAGTAGCAGTAGTAGTAGCAGTAGCAATCATAGCAGTAGTAGTAGTAGTAGCAGTAGTGGTAGTAGCAGTAATATCCATAGTAGCAGTAGCAGTGTAGTAGCAGTAGTAGTAGTCTGCCACCACAACAGAGACACATGAGTACACTGACTATATGAGTTGAAGTTACTGGATGGCACAAATCTAAACTGTCATTCTGAGCTCTAATCCCCGTCGACACTTGCAACAATTATCCCTCAGTTTTGTCAGAGTTCAAGGGATAACATCAGGGCAGGAGCAGGGCCATTTGACCCTGGGTTAAAGTCAGGCATAACCCACTTTGGATTTGGTTACTACAGGGTTAAGAGTTAAGCCAAGTTAACCTAAGGGATTTAACCGTTTAAGTCAAAGAATGCGGCGTGTGAAAAGCCTGTTTGTGGAGCAAGAGATATATACAGTATGTATCAGTTACTAGCTAACAGAAAGAACAACCCTAACCCATCACCAATCCTAAACTATTCATTTATTTCTATATTTATTTATTTATTCATAATTATTTCTAGGCATTACAGCAGCACAGGCAACAGTTAGCGGAGCAGGAGCGATACAAGCAGCAGTTACTGGCTGACAGACAGAAGAGGATCCAGCAGCAGCACGAGCAACGACAAAAACTAGAGGATGTAAGCAAATGCTGATTTTTCCTCTGCATTCATTCAACATTGGTAGGTCACATCATTAAGAGCACTGCCACCACTGAAAGAGAAAATGAGTTGAAATTCATCCGATTTTTATTAAATACATCTTCTCAAGAGGTATCTCAATGCCACGTCACCTTCTACCCACCTGAAGTTGCTAAAAAATCCTGTTCATCACAATACTGCAGTTGAAATGATAATGTTGTCTTGCCTGATGTTTGCGTACATATTTTTTAGTTTGTTCATTACTTGTTTACTGTTTCCAGCAGCAGAGGCACCAGCTGACAGACTCTGTCTTCCAGTGGGCGGAGCTTCAGGAGATCCTGCTGGGGGAGGAGTCTGATCTCCATGACAACAGAATCTTCTTGGATGACAGGAACAGGAGGGGCGACAGGAGACAGGTAGAGATGGACTTCTTGTTTTGTATTGTGTTTCTCCTCCATTTATTCAGCCACAGCAAGAGAACTACCACCTAATTCTACAAAAAATATCAAACTGAGTTCCCTGTTTTTTTTATTTTGGCGACATCTTTGGTGCTAAGTGCTCATTCCTGTGGTGTTTCTGCACTGCTCCTCTCAGAGATCACCTGTCAATCAAACAGTGTGTCCAGTACTGTGACGTCTTTCTCCTTGGATTTTCTGCTGATGAAGTTTGAGTTTCTCTTTTCTTTGTCTGTTCAGCTATGGTGGCTATCACTGCTCATGCTAACTACCCAGTTCTTCTTCTGTTTATTCCAAACAAAGTGGAAACTATAGACTGTAAAAAAAGATGGACGTAGTGAGTGTGACATCACCCATAGGTTTCTGAAGGGCTGTTTTGAAACCTTAAGATTGGGTTTACGATCGCCACCATGTTGACATTTTTTGGAGCCAGCGCAGCCAAAGCGAGGCCGGGGGTCGTCCGCAGAGCCGCAGCGCCGCCTGCTATTGGCCCGTAATCGACGACCTGTCGATCACTGGACAGGCGAACTGTCAATCGCTAGGAAAACAACCCCGTTTTATAACCGTTATATCCCGTTAAGGACACACATTAGAAGAAGTGAAATTAGATACTGAGACCAAGTACGCCTTATTTCCCTTTGCTTAAGTTCTTTTAGTTTTTCAGTTTCAGATGCATTGACACACTGTTGCATTGCTATATCAAGAGACATTAGTGTTACATGAAGACCTTATGAAAGCTGACATAAGAATTGAATCAGTATTACCGTATGAATGTCCATAGAGCTGCAAGAAAGCTTGTGTTCCGGTGTAATAAATGTCTTATAAACTGGTGTTCATGTACAGTTGTACCAAAACCGCCCTAAACAGTCGAGTGATGGATAAAAATGAATAAAACATCTGAAGTCTCTTAGATTGTATGGTAGGAGTTTTTAGTTGATGTTAGACCAAAGTTACATAATGTCTGTATTTACCCAAAACCCACTCTCTACCCTTAGTTACCTGTCAAGAGAAATACTTTATGACAGGTAAGAGAGTGTGAGAGACAGTAGGGGTGTGTGTGTGTGTATGTGTGTGTGTTGAGCCCTATGCATATTTGATGCTGCAGCGAGTTAACATTTTAAACCTGTTCTCTTCAGAAAGCCTGAAAGCTCCGGGTGCGTTTGATGTGCGCTGTGCTGACGTAGTGGTTGCACCTGTCAGCCTTTGTCACCCAGGTGATAAAAACATTCGCTCCCCGACGCGGCGGGCCGGAACTGATTTTAAAGGCCCGATCTGTGAATTTTTTGTAATTTTTTCCCTTGCAATTATGGATTGTGGAAGATGAAGCTTTAATAGAAACTGACCTTTCCATAACCTTTTATCCCATCATAACGCAGGACGCAGGAGCTTTTTGATATCTGCTCATTTGATGATGTATTTTACATCAAAAATGAATTTCAGCATGCATGTGTAGTTTGGATTAAATCTAGAGGAATTAAATATACATAGTAGAGGAGGTCTTTATATATAAAAGAAATTACCATTTCACAGCACTTTCCAAAGATTTTGTAAATTTGTTAGAGGTTGAATAAGTTTCAGAAATCCATTGCTTTGGCTTGTGTTGTACGGCTCCCTTTTAGAAGAAGGTCTTTCATTTCCATCAATTTAAAGGCTCTATGCTGAATGCTGATGAATGGCCTTTCACCTCGTTAAAACCTAATTTATAACACCGTACAAGTCTGTTGAAAATTAAAAAGCAGTTTTTCTGTGGAGCAGTGTTGTAGAGCAAAGGTTCTGCACATGTGACAGAGTGTGTGTGTGTGTGTGTGTGTGTGTGTGTGTGTGTATGCGCACGTGTCGATACAAAGCATGGCAAACCATGGTGAGGTGTCTCTACTAATTCCAGTCGTTTTAAACAAAGACACATAGCCCTCTCCACTATATCCCAGCCTCACTTTTTCGTCATTAAGTTTAGCACATACCTAATGAATCTATCCCACACACCAGTGGGTTTCAATAAGACTATATTACGGCAGGACAGGGTCAGTGAATGTGATTTCTTCATTTAGAAGACACTGTATTTCAATTCTATTAATATCTGTCTAGTTACATTATATCTATCTATTTGGTATGCTAATGTGTGTGTGGCAGAGAGCTATCTGTACTTATTACATTCTGATTGCACAGATTGGCTCTAAGTCATTAAGTTCAGCGTGCTTAATGAATCTATCTGATGCTTCACTAAGTTTCAATACAACTGCATTTAATTAAGGGATAGGTTCAGTGAGTGTGTGACGTGATCTCTTGTATTTTGTCATATGAAAAATGTATCTGTGGGTGCACTGCTTAGTCACCTCACATGGTGATTGATTTGGCAAAAGACATCTACTTCAGAGGTGTGTTGGTAGCCTAAAGGTTAGAGTTAGAGAAGCAGTAAAATGTCACCTGCTGACATCGTATGAAACCCCGCCTTTTCTACCTTGTGATAAGTCAGGTCACAAAATCATGCGTTCTCCTCTAAAAAGTTCTCAACTCAGTGTTCTTGGTTTTAGCAACTGTCCTGCTCTACCTAAAAAGAATCCAGGCACAGCTTTGTTTCCGAAGCTGCCCCTTTCCATCCACCTTGCGGCCACTCCCCATTGGCTTTCATGTAAAAAAGGTGCTGACACTTTGAAAAAAGTAGAATAACCTCAACATTCCCTAACGCTCTTCCTTCCCTCAAAACCTACCACTGACATCCCTTTTACCAAGGCACTGAACCCCCAGCTGCTCCAGTGGAGCTGCTCAGTGTCCAACAGTAGAAGACTGTTGTACTGGGCAGCTCCCAGGTGTGAATGTGTGTAACTGTTTGAATGTGAAGCAAGGCAGCACAGAAAAATCCATGCATGCTCAGCAACACTCTTCCCTGGATAAATGAGAGTTTAAAGAGAAATAAGATAAGACTATTTGACAAGTCAAAATGCTAAAAGGCTACCGTGACAAACTGACTTGCAGCCATTTTCACTAAAGAGACTTTTTGTGATGGATGCCATTGTCCCACCATAGATTCCCATTATTCTTTTCAGAGCAGTAGTCCCACCAGTAACTGCCATGTGACTGAATGGGGATAGCTGATTGGCTCAGCGTGTCAGAACAGAAACGCAGACTCTTGATTCTGACCCGACAGATGTGATTTTCAGAACCAATTAAACACAATTTAAAGGCACTGTTCCAACAACTGCAACTGTTTAAACAGAGCAGATACGATTGATCATATGTCAAATGTCAAAAGATGTGAAAATGAACCACTTTGGACTATTTGGACATACAAGGTTTCTCCAGGACTAATCCAGAAAGAGGTCGTATTGAAATATTTAGAGTCGAGGGCGTTGGCTAAAAGCTGCATGCCATCTTGCACACTCTGAATATTTTAGGTCCCACCTCTCAGAATTCAGCTCAAGACTTTAATGTACCCTAATTAAAGTAGTCATGTGTGTGTGTGTGTGTGTGTGTGCGCGTGTGGTGCTTGTGTGCTCATATGTCTATCCTTGTGAGGACCTGACAAGGACCTAAGAATGATTAAGAGGCCATATTAGGGTTAGGGTTAAGGTGAAACGTGGTTGTGTTGTTGGTTAAGGAATCAAAGAAAGTCAATGGGACATCCTCGCAAGTTTCGTAATCCAACCGTGTGTCTGTCTTCTTGTGTCTCTCTGTCATCTTGTGGTGTGTGTGTGTGTGTGTGTGTGTGTGTGTGTGTGCGCGTGCGTGTGTGTGTGTGTGTGTGTGTGTGTGTGTGTGTCTTGAGCAGGACCAGACAGGCAGACAGCGGACTGCCGATGTGTCAGTAAGGCCTCTGGACTCCACAGCAGAACAGGTAACATTTCTTCTTCTTCTTTTCGCTTTTACCTCTTTATCTTTCACTAAGTTGTCTTTTATTCCTCTGTTTTTCATGTATGTGAAGATTTTTCTAATTATTCTGAATGCCTGGTGAGTCTTTATGCCGTCGATGGATTTGTTGGGTGACGACACACTGCGTGGGAGTCTGTCGTATGTTAAGTGTGTGTTTGTGTGTGTGCAAGCTGCTAGCCTGTAAGCAGAATTACATTTACTGTGGCTGATTCAAGTGGTTAGCACAATTTTCTTTCTTTCTTTCTTTCTTTCTTTCTTTCTTTCTTTCTTTCTTGTACTCCACACAATGACTCTAGATTCATGAGCATGTGTGCCCTGTGTGTGAATGAAGGGATAAAGCTGGATCTTTAATATGACTGCTGTTGCATATAAACCTCAGTACCCTGTTTGTGGTGGTTTTTCTTGCAGGAGTTGAAGGTTGACATGCTCCTCTGTGTGTTTAATATATTCTATAACCTTCGTTACTATGAAACCTGTTGCAAAGGTCTCTTGGTTGTCAATATGAAAATATAGCTTTTTGAGATGCAAAACATTATTCATTTTTTGATATCTGTTAACACTAACTTAACGCACATTTTATTTTAAGCTACGTGAATGAATGGTGTCGGACCATGGTGTGTGTATGTGTGTGTGTTAGGGATGTAAATAATGGTTGGTGGTTAGCTATTCGCTATTTTCTTTTTTTGCATTATCCGAATTTTAAATTTCAAGCAGGTAACTGAGTACCCAGTGATGTTTACATCACGAGTGTGTGTGTGTGTGTGTGTGTGTGTGTGTGTGTATGTGTGTACCTGAGACCCCTGCTATGATGAGAAGAGAGTCAGAAGAGAGGAGCATTATGGAAATGTGAGCAAAAGAAACTGCTGTTGTAATGAGAGAGATATTCACTGATGGTGTGTGTGTGTGTGTGTTGTGCTGTGTTGTGCGCGTATGTGAGATCGGGAACAAGATGTAGTGACTTCTTCTTAAGTGACGCTGTATGTTTCTGAGACTCCCACTAGGATAGGAGTGAAATATTTTGGAAAGCTAAACAAGAGAAATTGCTTTGATCCAAAGACAGAGAGAGAGACGGAGAGGGCAGAGAGAGAGGGAGAGAGAGAGAGAGAGTCCAATGGAATGGAACCGAGAGAGTGAGTCCAATAGCAGAGAAGAGAGGGAAAACAACACATTGAGGAAGATGGAAGAGGGAAGAGAGCAAGAAAGGGAGAATAATAGGAATTGTGTTTGAGTGTGTGTGTGTGTGCAACTGTTTCTAATGTATATATTCGAAGAGAAGGAGAGTGTATTTTAGTCACGCTGTGGATGTCTGGGACCCCTGGTAAGATTGGAGGAGAGGAACGTTTTGAAATTGTCAATGAGAGGAGACACTATGATCCACAGAGAAAGAGGGAAAGACAGAAGTTTAGCGCTGCTGTATATGTCTGGAGTTCCTGTTAGGATTATGAGATGCTGCGATCAAGAGAGAGAGGGAGAGAGAGAGAGCAGTGTCATATACCAGTAGTGTCAGATCTTGACAAGCTTTAATCCAATGTTTAGTCTCTCTGAGCGGTCACAGCATGCCGTCCCTTTCGTTTTAAATCTTTCCCTCTCCATCTCTCTCTCTCTCCTTCTGTCTCTGTTGATCGCAGCATGCCTCCTCTCTCTCCTCCTCTCTCACCTCCTCTCTCCCTCTCTCCCTCTGTCGGTCACAGCGTGCAATCTCTTTCATTTCTGGCATCTCTCCTTCGTCTCTCCTCTCCTTTTTCTCCCCCCCAAAATGTTACTCTTCTAATCTTGGCGGGGGGTCTCAGACGTACAAATTCACCAAACATCTCTCTTCGCTCTCCCTGTCACTTCTCCATAACCCAAACACTTTCTCTTCCTCCCTTACCGCCTCCCTCGGTCCCCCATCTTTCTGTTCTTCTCTTCTTTCTTCTCGCGTCGCACCTCTCTCCGTCTCGCACCCTCGTTGTTTTGATAATTTAGGGGTCTAATATAGTTTTGTGTGCCATTGCATATGCAATATTATCCCTGTCAACACCAACTTTTCAATAGAACATTTAAAGAAACACGTGTTTTTAGGAGACTGGCCCCTGTCTCAACTTACCGGTCCATGTGACTGCAGTAGATCATTGGCTCCCGGGCTCCATGCTAACACTTTAGCATACACTACGTTGAGTGATAGTAGGCTCCATGCTAACACTTTAGCATACACTACGTTGAGTGATAGTAGGCTTCATGCTAACACTTTAGCAGACTATGTTGAGTGATAGTAGGCTCCATGCTAACACTTTAGCAGACTATGTTGAGTGATAGTAGGCTCCATGCTAACACTTTAGCAGACTATGTTGAGTGATAGTAGGCTCCATGCTAACACTTTAGCATACACTACGTTGAGTGATAGTAGGCTCCATGCTAACACTTTAGCATACACTACGTTGAGTGATAGTAGGCTACATGCTAACACTTTAGCATACACTACGTTGAGTGATAGTAGGCTCCATGCTAACACTTTAGCAGACTATGTTGAGTGATAGTAGGCTCCATGCTAACACTTTAGCATACACTACGTTGAGTGATAGTAGGCTCCATGCTAACACTTTAGCAGACTATGTTGAGTGATAGTAGGCTCCATGCTAACACTTTAGCATACACTACGTTGAGTGATAGTAGGCTCCATGCTAACACTTTAGCAGACTATGTTGAGTGATAGTAGGCTCCATGCTAACACTTTAACATACACTACGTTGAGTGATAGTAGGCTCCATGCTAACACTTTAGCAGACCATGTTGAGTGATAGAAGGCTACTAGCATTATCCAAAGTCAGACCTTTTAATAATAAAAAAAAGTTAGTGATTTTTATTATATAACCTGTAAATTCATACATTTAAAAATGAGATATCATTAACTCAATATAGCTGATGTAGCCAGGTCTGTTTTTGGAACTATTTCATTTGAGCAACCATGTATTAATCCAATGCACAGTGATTTTTAGCTGTACACAATCTCTCATCATCACCACCTTCAGTTCCTGTGGAAATGTAGTCCCTGGTAGTTCAAAACAGTACATTATTTTTATAGCATATTTTGTGTAAATCATACCAGCTCAAAACTGCCAGACTTGGCCACATATCATTTAAGATTATCTCCCATTCATCTTTAGAGCTGCTACAAATTCTCATGTTCTCACTTTAGAGATAATGCTAGTAGCTTACTGTCACTCTACACAGTGTATGCTAAAGTGTTAGCATGGATCACCAGAGCCAGTGATCTACCGGGGCCACATGGATGATTTCAGTGTCTATGTTCTCATCTGTTGGGTAAATGAGTTTTTGTATCATTCTCCCCATTTAGTTTGCGTCTAATTCCCTTGATGTCTCTGTTTGTCATCTTGATTTTTTTTAATTTTCCTTTTGAGTGAGTTTATATTTTTTCTCTCCTTCTTTCTTGCTTTATCTCGTATACGTGCAAATAGACTATACTTAAACCTAAACAGAACTTGGAGAGGTGGTCCTCATAGATTCCCATGCAAGCGTCTGTGTGTGATATACATGATATAAACTTCATATTTAAATCACAGGTTCCCCCTATAGATCAGATGATCTGATTAGATTTTGGACCACTTTGCTGCATAAACTTGCATATTAATGAGGAAAAACTGATTTTCTTGAAACTAATATAACTCTATAACTGAGATACAGTGTTCATATTAATACACCCATATGTTATATGAAGACAAGTATGTTCACATAGAAATATTTGCAAATTAGTGCATTAATTAGCTTAAGTAATTATCTCATTAGCATAACTGGTCATGTTTAGTATATCGCTGTGATCATGGCCGGACATTAGGCAGCTCAAGTGCTTCTGTTTTGGTTGTTGATCAACCAAATGTAAACATCTGTTATGCATTTATGTTAGCCTCTCATCATGTTGTGTTGACTTTAACATTTGCAATGCTAACAGGCATAAAGAGATTGATGGCAACACAGTAGCAACATGTGGCTCTGTGGTACGATAGAGCCACATGTTGCTACTGTGTTGCCATCTGTACAGCTGACGCCAAAAATTCATTTTGGGCAAATAGGCTGATAAGACGGGTGTATTTTTACATAAAAAAATCTTCACTAGTACAGATTTAACAGCAATTTTTATTTGATAATTACACAAAAATTACACAAACAAGTCAGATTGAAAATCAGGTGGGCTAATTTGGATATTTCCCCCTGACTTTCTGTCTGTCTCTTCCCATCTCTCATTATTTCTCTCCCTTTTACTGTCTCTCCCTCTTTCTGTCTAAGTCGCAGAGCCCAAATAATGAGAACAGGCATTCTCATTTAAGTCCCTGTTCTTGAGTGGTGATTTGGATGGTACCCGTGAGATGGCTGCCATGGAGTGTTTCATAATATTGTCGTGGAAATGAGCCTTGTTTTGGTGCCCATGCGTTACCATGGCTAAAGCCCTGTTTTGCGGGACATAGTTAGGAAGATATGTTGAGTATTCCAGCTCTCCGAGTCCCCTGCCTTGTCCTCACATGAAACAATTCTCATTCCCACTAAAAAAACATTACTAAATCTCTGTGGCATCCCTCTGCGGCAGCATTTGCACAAAATCTGATCTTCTCATCTCTGTCTAAACAGGGACAATCCAGCTCCGTGCTGTTTCTCCCTGTTTAGATAGGCATGTGACAGCCATGTTCCGGTGTAAAAAAACAGCCCTAGGTGGACAGAGGGAAATTACCATGATACACCGTGAAGTGTCCTTTCTCTCTGTTCTAGCGCTGTGGGAGGAACAGCATGGTTTGTACAGTGCGGTGACTAAAGTACCTCGGAGGGTTACTATAGTAGGAGAGTATGTATGGGAGTCTGTGTGAGCGTCCCGGGTGATGAGACAAACCGTGTGCTTCATGTGGAGAGGCATGCATGCGTACAGTACACGCCTGCAGTCTTCACACTCCTTCCCTGTGAGTGTGACCGCTCTCTGCGGCTCCTTTTATGCCACACCACATGCCATTTGATGGATGCTATTATACATTTTCATGAGTTAGGCTAATACTTTCTTTTTTTAATATGGATAGCCTCAGAGGGAGTCAAACCAAAAGGCTGCTATTTCTCTTCACTAGGCACTGCATAAACATAAAATGTGCAAAATCTATGTCATCTTATTTTAAGTTTGTCCTCCACTTCACCCAGTATAAAGTATTCTATCAGTTGGTTCTGTATCAAAAAAGCCAGCTGTAGCCCGAGCAGAACCAGAGTTGTGAGATTCTGAGATGACAGTAGCAGTGGACTCTCTGTCTTTATGTGTGCTTTTCATGCGTTTCCTCTGCAGAAAGTTCTGCCTGCAAATCAGATGCTTTAGCCAGTGAACCAGTTCCAGATGCCGTCCCATGTCCAAAGCCCATCGCCAGCGCTCGGCTGATTACTCTTTTACGAGTGCTTTCATGTGTTGGTCTGCGTTTTACACCAGAGAAGAGAAGCAAATCAGCTTCTTTCCTCTGTGCCTCCTTAAATGTGTGTCTCAACAGAAAGCTTGATGATATAGTATGTGCTTTAGGAGGTTTTCATGCAGCAGCAGCAATGTGCTTCTTGTCAGTTTCTATGGAGTCTGGGAGTGGCCATCGTGTAGAGAGAAAAATGTATTTTGTGGTAACAAAATATTAACTAGTACACACAACATGCTGTTGTCTGCACGCAGTACATAAAACGTGCTTGAGTTGCATTAACAACACGCAAATGCATTGATAACTCTTCCCCTTTTACCTGAAGTAAAACTTGATTAGTCTATCTCTATCCATTATACTTCATTAAAAGCCAGATTCAACTAAACATGTCTTTATTCAACAATATATCAGGTTAATTAAGTGTGATTAAGTGAATCATTAAATGACTGAGTGTTAAATCAAAATGTAAAATTAGTTAAAAAACGTATACACATTTTATTAAAATGAGGGCACGCATTAATTAATTTGGTCACATAAAATAATGAAAATGATGGCACAAATTAACCAAAATGAGGAAACGAGGTCTATCTTGCGTGCACACAGTATCATCTTGTGTCTGAAAAAGTCTTAAATTTACAGGCTTACAAAGTGTTAAAATGTCTTAAATCCAGTTAGTAGAGTTTTTATTTTTTCACCATGCAATGACAGGTTTCTATAGAACAGGGTTAGTAGTATAATATGCATTGTATCTGCTTAACAACATGTAACACAGCTGGACTTCATGTCCCTTAACAATTAATTTCCTGCTGTCCTTTTTCTTATACTGTCCATTTATAGTTTCAGAACTTTCATTAGCTATGTTCGATCAGAAATAGTCTGGTTTTGCCAGCTTTGTTTCCTTATTTTGGTTTTAAAATCTATCTTAAATTCAGTTTATTAGCATTTAAAAGCTCTTTAAATAGTCTTTAATTTGGCCTCAAAATATATATTCTCCTCTCCTCCGGCCACTCCCGAGCTCCGTAAATTTCCGTGTGTGCTTTTCATGTTTGCTACATAGAGAGGCGCGCACCCAAATCAGCTGCTTCAGCCTAAGGCCCAGCACTTCCAGCCCATGCTTCAGCCCCAGGCCAAGCCCCAGCCTCTGGCCCAGCATCAGCAGCCTTCAGCGGGCAGGAGATCCCACCGCACCCTGCCCAAGGACCAAACCCAGCTCCTTTCCCTGCAGCACGACCACAGACACAGGGAGAGAGAGAGGGAGAGAGAGAGGCAGAGGGAGAGAGAGAGGCCCGTGGCGGCGGTACAGAAGTTCACAGCTAACAGTGTGACCAAATCTACAACTGCAGCTACCGCTGCTGCTGCTGTTGCTGCTGCCGCTGCCGCTGCTGCTGCTGCCAGGCCCGGCTGCCCTGCAAACAGCCAGCGCTCAGCGGTAAAACCCTGCCGTCTAAAGCCTTCCACCGCTTTCTTTCTTTTTTCCTTTCTTTCTTTCTTCTTCGTTTCCTTGCTTGCTTTCTTGCTCTCTACCTTCCTTCCATCCGTCTTTCCTTCCTTCCTTCCCTGCGATAAAGCTCTTTCTTCTTTCCCTTCTGTCCCCTTTGGTTCTATCTTCCTACCTTTGTTCCCCTCCTCTCTCACTTCTTCTCACCTCTTCTCACTTATTCTTCCTCCTGTTCCGCCTAGTTGCTTCCTCTTCCCTCCCTGCTTTCATTCCGTTCAGTCCATTTCCTCCCCTTCCCTCCTTCCTTCCTTCCTTCCTTCCCTCCCTCAGTCCCTCCCTCCTGCCTAGTGTTGTCACGATACCTGAATTTTGACTTCAATACCAATATTATAAGAATGTAATACTGCTGTGATTCCATGGCAAACAAGAAAAACCATCAAGCGAGTTTTGATATTTGGTTGGCTTTTCAGTTTGGTAAGTGAAATTTTTCCACATTTGGCTCCTGGCACCAGTTTTGTCAACCAGTTTAATTGGACCAGGATTCAATTCAAGACGCGGCGGACTGTTTGACGCTGTTCCCTTGTTTTCATCAGTCCACTGTAAAGAGCCAAGCTGCAGCTCTGTCTACTCCAATCCTCCTCCTTCTTCTTCTTCTTCTCCTTCTTCTTTTAAGTATTCCAACCTGCACGTCTACACCCTTGGAGGTGACCTTGAAAAGGAATTTCAACTTGCAGAGCACATTTGGCGAAACTATCAAACATTTATAAAACTCAATATTGAATTCAATCTCTCAGAACGGTATCAAAGAAGTATCGAAATGTCAGTTACCGTGACGTTACTCCTGCCTCCCCTTCTCCTTTGCTCTCTGCCTGCATGTGTTTACACATTAATGTGTGTTAGGGCCTGCATTTCTTTGTATGGATCCAGACACACACATACACACACACACACACACACACACACACACACACACACACACACAGACATTCTCAATCTGTCTTATATGTGTTTTTATGTTTTAGATGGACTTCCAGGAGACAAACCTAGCTAGGCTGCTGTCGGCTGCTGGTCTGCCCAGCCAGATGCACTCTAGGCTGGGCTCCGGGAGCAGCTCTAGTCCCTGTACCCCAGCCATGCAGAGAGCTCACCACAACCAGGTATACACTGATTATATCATGTACACAGACACACACACATACATCTCATGTTTTACTGCTAGTATGGAAGTGCTACAGTAGAACACGCACTGAAGTCACAGATGAGCATGACTGAACCTCTGCATTTTCTTTGTTTTCCCAGAATGCCAATCTGCGCTCCAGTCGAGACGCCCATCACAGCAGCTCCATGTCAGACATGGCCACCTCCCCCCTCTCCCCCTTCTCCCCCTTCTCCGCCCCCCTCTCCCCCGTCACCCCAGCCACTGACGACGTCTTCTGGGACTTTGCTGAGAGACCGCCCAAGGTCGGTAACAACTGTCCTTCTAGCCTGCTGGCTGGCTGGTTAGGTTACTGGTTAGGTGACCGGCCAGCTGGCTGACTTTTTTCCTTTTTATGGAGTGTGTGCGTGCGTGTGTGTGTGTGTGTGTGGGTGTGTGTGCGTATCACCTCCAGTCCTGTCATGAAGTGCCTCTAACTGGAAACACATTCTCTGATGTGATGAACACACCTTGTATACTCAAATACACATATCATTCTCTCTCTCTCTCTCTCTCTCTCTCTCTCTGTCTTTCTCTCTCTCTCTCCCTCCCCCCCTCTCTTTCTCTCTCTCTCTCTCTCTCTCTCTCTCTCTCTCTCTCCCTCCCTCCCTCTCTCTCTCTCTCTCTCTCTCTCGCTCTCGCTCTCTGCTCCCCTGCTAGGTTTTTACTGACAGAATACGCTGTTAGGTGTATTTACTAACAGAACACCATATGGAGTTGATAGAATAGCTAATAACTACTACAGAGAGAGGGAGAAAGTGTGATAAAGCTGTCTGTTCGCTCTGTTATGCTGTTGAACTAACAGGGGGCCATATGGAGTCGATAGAACAGTTAATAACTCACTACTCTCTCCTGTGTTTGGTATGTTGTGAATGGAGCTGCTTTAAAACACTATTTTTGTAATCTGCTAGAGTGGTTTTGAAACTTTTACTTCAGGGGACCCACATTGGTAAAATACATTTTCTCACCAGCCAATTCCGATATTGCAGGCTGCTGTGCACTTTGCATAGCCGGGACGCGGAAAGATATTTTTCAGAATAGTCCGGGGACCTATTTTAATCTTCCCTCAGTTCACCTCTCCGCCCCGGTCTCTAAGACACCGATCTGCTGTAGCAGAGCCATGAATTTCATGAGGTCTCGCCACTGTTTGGGTTCAAATGATTTACCAACCGAGTAGTCGTAAAGCTCGAGCTTTGAGAGCAATATGATAGATCAGGTCCCTCCTTAGCAGACGTGGGTTTAGTCTGCTGTGCTCGGTAAGCTCAGATTTATTTTTTAGAGAACTTCACTGTGTGGTTTGTGAGCTAGTGTTTCGAATTTGATTCTCACAGAATAACCTACACGTGTCTGCCACAATAGAGACTCAGGAAACAACAGAAACCAAGCTTGCTGTAAGCCCTTTGAGTGTGTGTGTGTGTGTGTGTGTGTGTGTGTGTGTGTGTGTGTGTGTGTGCGTGCGTGCGCGCACGCGTGCGTGTGCGCATGTGTGTTCAGGAGGGCCAGATGAGGATGTGGGCAGCTTGTCACAAAGATGATGGTTATTCCCACAGCTCACTTCCTGCTCTGCCGGGCGTTGCTTCCTGTCTGTAACTAGGGCATGTGACCCAGGAGATAAGAGGTCAGAAGGTCACCAGCTGGTTGGTGGGGCAGAGAGTTTGAGAAACATCAAATGTTGAAAAGTATAGTGTCAATATCAATCCGCTGCAACAGGATTATACTGTTTGATTCATGGATATCTGGTTTGAGCAGGTTGCAGGAATGCATTCGATCAGTCCCTGACAAAAGATAATATTTGCACACCGTATGGTAGATATGCAGATGACTTTGAAAAGGTTACAGATTGCAGAATTATCGAGATGCTGAGAAATGTTAAGAAATAGCAAAAGCCAAATGGTCTCATTAGATTCTCAGTAATAAATATTTCCCCCTGGGTTATTAAAGATTTAACTGCACTCTGCTCTACATGCTTTCAGGCGCTGTAGGCGTCGTTGTTCATAGTAGTTTCAGAACCATAATTACCTGAAACCCTGCATGGCCAGACATGAGACCCTTGTAAAGCCCTTTCAAACTGAGAGGAACAGGCAGTGATGTCACACCAGGAGACCACCATCTTTATGCACGTGTCCACTGTCCATTTGTCCATATGTTGCGTGTTCAATTGACTGTGGTTTCTCCCTCTGTCCTGTGTAAATGGTGTCTTCCAGGTGCCAGAACGCACTACCTCTAAGTTCTACTGTAGAGAGCTGGTGATGGGACACAATAGGACCGCTTCAAGGTAGAATACTACCACACTGTATACACACACACACACACACACACTACACAGAGACTCAGGGCTAAATGTGCAGATTGTATATTCATTATCTAGTTTTAATTTCTGTCTACTACCTTTTCTGAAGGTTGGATTTTGTACATCTGTGATTTTTACATGTGACTTACCTGTCATGTTATGCCATGATCTTGAAAAATACTCAAATTAGATTTTTTTTTAAGTCAAATATGAATTTGCTTCTATGCTTCTAAGCTTTACTTCTATGATTGGTTAGGTGTGCATTGTTTTTGCATAGCACACACTATAAACGGAAACCTCACACACAATCTCTGTTATAAATCAATGCGCTAGCAAGATTTGAGTATTCCATTCAGCCAAACTGGACTGAAGCCAATTACTTGAATAGGCCCGAGAAAACAGTACTTTCGATTGTAGCATTGTTGAGCCTTGATATTATAATGTAACCACACACACACACTCACACACCCACACACACTCTCTCACATCGGGATCTTCCTTCCAGGCCTACCAGTGACACAATACCTCCACTGGCTCAGATATCTTAGTTACTACACGACTGAGTGAGCAAAACAGTTCTGTGTTTGTAAGCGAGGTATTTATTGAGTTTGAGAATAGCCACAAGCTATTTTGACTCGAAAGCGTCAGCTGAGCTGGCAGCTTAAAGCAGCAAGTGTGTAGACATTGCTAAGCAGCAGAGAGCTACAATGCATCTATCTATCTTCTTAAAATTGGTAACAAACAAAGCGCAAATAACATTACCCTAAGTAGATAGGAATGTGCATTCCTTATTTTTAATCTTTGACAAGTGACCATGGTATAAGCAGGGTGATATGCTTTGAGGTGAATGTTAAACAGTTTGAATGGACTTGAGCTTTATGTTGGGTAGTTCAGTTCATTCAGATCAGCTGGAGGGAACCAACTCTACTGTGCACTCATCATACTGGCACACACCATTAGAGGACAGTCGTTCATGGTTAGATCAGATCAGATCAGATTAGATGATTACTGTTGATTAGATGAAGCTAATGATGAGGAAATTGGGTCATTGCCGCAGCAGAGAAGGATATAGATAAGAATAGAACATATACAACCGGTGTATTGTGTTGATCACAATTTACGCTCTCTCTCTCCATCTCTGTCTCTCCGTCTCTGTGTCTCTCTCTCCATCTAGTGGCAGCCCGGTGTCTGTAGCAGATAAAGGTGGAAGGTTGGTGTCTCATGGAAGCTCGACCAGCAGCAACCACTCAGGTCAGTACCGCCTTAACTCACATTCTTCGCTCAACTTAGTCACATTCTGCTGTCTTCAATTGAAAAAATAAAAATAAAAAACAGTGTTTCTTGGAGCTGAAATGGGTGGTGGTGCTGTTTCTGGTGGCTTCCCACATGACAAGAGTTCCAGTATATTTTTAATAAGCCAGGCTCCCAGGATGAGAGACATTTACTGTTTGGGCTCCCACATGACAAGAATGAGGGAATTTAATTTCAAGAATTCCAGATATACACTAAAGATAGTAATCCTTGCAGACTCTGTCTTCTTTTCCAAACTAAAAGATTAAAGATGCAAAAGTAATAAGATAAATGTTATTTCTATGACCCATTTGTTAGCTATGCGTGTTGCCTTCAGGCTACGACAGATATAACCGCTGTTATCTGCCAAGGTTTGGCCTTTCGGCTCAACCCTGGTGTTCACATGCAGCTGGTAGCGGTCTGTAGTGATGCTGTGTGTGTGTGTGTGAACTGAGTGTAACCGTTAGTTAGGTCTGCTGTGCCTATACCCAGCCCACACACACACGTACCAAGCCCACCGTACACATCTATGCACCCCACACCCTCCGCAAACACCCTCATCTATACTCTCATAAACACACACATACACTCAGATGCATGCGCCCACACCCAGCCCATGCAGCCCACTGCCTTGCAACCCACACACTCCACACACACACACACACACACACTTATAAAGGAGAGAGCAGCCGTACATAGGGTAATCCGTTCAAAGCTTGCCCTCTCCCACCCGTGTGTCTAGAGAGGAAGAAAAAAACAACTCTCATCTATTTCAAAGCTCTGCTCTCTGTGTCCTCTGTGTGTGGCGGCGAGGAAGCCGCTCTTGTTGCTTAGAGAGGGACCGGGAGAGCTAGAAAGGAGAGGGAGATCGAGGAGAATATGTTTAGTATTTCAAAGTTGCCCTCTGTGTGTAGCTGGGAGGAAGCAGCTCTTGATGCCGCCCACTCAGTTTGACTACTGGCCTCAGCTGTCTTTGTTTGGAGTCACAGATCAGAGATACTCGTAGTGACTCACACAGCTTTACTGTCATAAAAAACCTTATACCTCCACTCTCTGCAACTGAGAAAAAGTTGGTTTCTTCCTTGATGTCTGTGCCTTTTTTAAGGATGCTACATGTAGCATTCTTAAACAGCAATATGTCACGGTCAAAATAAGTGTGATACCTGGGTATAATTACCATAAACAAATGAGACCATGGTTGCTTGCTTCCTGTTGCTTTAGTCAAGGGTTTTCACTTTGACTTTACTGAAGAGGATAAACATGTTGGAAGTGATTTTTCCATTGGCCTTTCACTCCTTCCACCATCTTTTTTGCCAAAACTCTAAAAGCTTTAGCTCTGTTTGCACTGGAAGAACAGCGCCCTCTACCTGTCTTGTGCCATAAAGCAATCTCTGTTTGTGCTGTTAAGCAATCCAGAAGATATCTCACCAAATCAGACCCGCTGACACACAATGTAAAATGCAGTGTAGAGGCCGGTAGAGGCTGCCAATTTTCTCGGCAATGGTCTTGATTGTTTATGGTAGTTATACTAATGTCTCAACATTAATGTGGTGATGATTTATTGATGTTAAAATGCTACACATAGCACCTGTAAATGATGGTATATTTTATAACAGGTGTGCTAAAATTGTAGGGTTATGAAAGATGTTCTAACTTCTGTGTGACTGTGATTGTCACAGTATGAAAACCAACTATGGACATCTAATATGTCAAGAGGAAACGGGGCCATAACATTTTGTCATTGCCTATTCTTCCATTACAGAGTTTGACAAATAATTATCTGATACTCTATTGATCCCTGTAGAGAAATCCTCTGTTCTCTTGCCCCTCCTCCTCCACAGGGAGGTCAGAGGTCAGGTTCAGATACAGAGCAGCAGCCTGGAGCTGGTAGGGATTCAGTGTCTTGATCAAGGACTTCAGCAGGGAGGATGCTTTCCAACATGGGGGCTTGAACCTGGTTCTTACAATTGAAGTGTGGTGTCCCTGCTCACTATACCACCCTGCTGCTGTTATGGTCTAATTGGATAACTATTGCTAATGTACGTTCCTCTATGTGTTTGTGTGTGTGTATGTGTTGTAGGTTACTTGAAGCTGGAGAGTCCTCTACTGCAGCACCGTCTACAGCAGCACAGGAAAACTCAAGACAGCTCAATTGGTGGACCTACACAAGTAAAATTTCAATTTTTCTTCTGATTTTTTTTTTTTTACAGCCATGGCCAAATTCTACCCCACTGCCACACATTATCCACATACAGCCCTGCATATCTCTGACATGTCTGTCAGACCAGGCCTTTGGAACCAAAATTTACCTGGTTCATGAAGTTGTGCTAGGATGAAGATAGTTGTTCTTTATGAAAAAAGTCAACCTGGAAATATAATAATAAAATATTCTATATTTAGTATAAAAGTTGGTATGACTAGTGTGTGTGACAGAGATGTGATTCTCTTTTTCACTTTACCTCTGTCCCTTTTCACACTTCCTCACAGCCACTCACGCAGGGTGTAAAGGCCGCTCTGGGTCGGCTTAACAAGGCCACAGAATACTCCTCCTCCAGTGACGAGGTCGGCAGCAGTGACGATGAAGAGAGGAACAGGTGAGGTCATCATCACTATCATCATGATTATTATTGCAATCACGATGCTTATTATTGATACCATGACATGTTTCAAATTCAGGACAAAGTCTTCTTCATTTAGCACAAATGTGTTGTTGTCAACTGAAGTTCATTAATCATGATTTTATCAAGAATGACCCTATGACTCCATTCATTTCTATTCTGTTACCAGTGAACTAAACCATGCTTTCCATTTTACTCTGTACTGAAATATATGAACTTCACAACGGTAGGAGCTTTGTACCATTCAGTTGTGGCCCACTGTGCACAAATTTATTGAGCAAGGCTCCTTCCACAAGCTACAGGTTTATGAAACATGACCTGTTGCAAGCTGAGGAAGTTACACAGTAATTGCAAAACCAATGCTAAGAATGAGAGATTACCGTGAAGTTGAGTCCAGCACCCAGTTGTATTACTGCATGTACTGAGAAAGCCTTTATATAGAAGTGTTTCTGCCGACTACTAAGGGTGAGTTGAAACTACAAGATTTTGACACATTTGAATTTCCAAATACCGTACACAGGAAAATCCCGTGGCATCATTTGAGGTTTCTCGGAGCGTCACAATGTTGAAAATTGTTCTGGGTCAGCAATTGTAGTGCCTTATTGTGTCAAAACAGTATTTACTAGTTTAGAATGGATACAAATGGAGATGTCGAGCTGAGAGAGGGGGAAACAAGCCCCTGTCAGTAGATTCCTATCCAAGCAAATGTAACTATACTAATATTTTTGGATCGAAGCTGCTGATAGCCAGTATTGCCAGTATTCAATATCTTTAGAATTGTCAATTTTCATGCTAAAAAAAAATCCAAAAAATTCTAAATCAAATTCAGTGTTTTCTTCAGAATTGTATTCCTGTCATGATCAAAAAGCCTCTGAAATAATATTTAGGCAATGGGACAATTAAAAACTCTCACTGAAACCCAGGCTATCATTATTGTTGTAGTAATAATACATATCCATACATAATTTGGGTGGAGTCTGATTAAAATGTCACATTAATTCAGGGCTTCCCATTGACAAACAGTGTATTTATTTATTGTATTTGCTGCCTGTGAACATCAGCTTATTGAAACATTGGGAACTATTAGGGCCTTAGTCATCACATTGGCACAGCTCTATTATATGTATGATTCTGAATGTGAGGAATTGGTTTACAGAATTAGCCCACATGAAATATCAACATAGCATGACAGTGTTTGAATTGTATCATTCATTTTTACAATTCAGTTTCTCTGTGTCTGCTTTGGCAAAGGTGTCTAGATTACAATGTTACAATGAGAGTCAGAGTCACCATTTGTGGAAATGCTTGGTCCCAATGAAATTAGTTGCTGGTCCAAACCTGTGTTGTTGTAAAGGAAACTACACTGTCTTATTATGTCTTATTATATATTGTTTCCATAGAACCTGAAGATCTACTGATCTTGTTTCTAACTAGCTACTGCAGTACTTCTAGTCTGGTCTAAACTCTTGAACGCTCTGTGCTTCTAGATCTGGCCTGTCCAATGGAAAAGGGAAGTACTTCAGAGGGATACCTGACGGCATCGTACTACAGCCACACCACAATCTCAACCAGGTAACCTGCACATCTACTGTGCATACACACCAATATACACAGATGGTACAGACACACACACGCTCCTCTCTCTCTCCTCTCATCTCCTCTCCTCTCTTCAGCATTGCTGCATTTCCATGTTTAACAACTAGAGGGTGCTCTATCCATGCTGTTAGAAGGAGACTACTGATGTGGCTGGTTGAATGATCTAGTCTGAGATCATTAGAAATTGAGAGTCGTCACTCTTTGGGAATTGTCAAATGACAGAACAGACTATAACAGACTAATTACAAACTCAGAGCTTGTGGATTGATTGGAAGATGGCTCACGTATGTTTCATTACACATTTCCTTTCATCCATCCTTAAACAGTTAACTGAGGGTCAGAAAAGATGAACATGTCGCGACCCACCATTTAAATCACCTTTTAACAGCTCCCTCTTTTACTTTGTGTGTGCGTATGTGTGTGTGTGTGTGTCGTACAGCTTTCTAGGCCGGGTTCAGACGATACTTACCTGCTCCCAGACCTCCTGCAGAAGACCTCTTCCTCCAGTCCTACCCATAACGCACTGGGCCAGCAGCACCGAACACGTGAACTCAACTACTCGCAGTCGCCCACGGCCCCCCGAGCCCCAACACACCAGGATCAACATGTGAGTTTAACAAGTCAGGAGGAATGTGTAGACAGACAGATTTGTATGCACACACAGACTTTATTGATTTTATTAGTGAGTTATTTAAGTCCTTGTTCCTCCCAAAGTCCTTTATCATTAAACTGAGTCAGCACTTCTCATTTTGATTTGGTTCGATGCAGATTTTGCTCCCTGAAGAGATTCCATTATCATTCAGTTCACACTATTGCAACAGCTTGTGTTCAGAAATACTACACTTCATGAACACAATCTTCCTGCACTGCAGAAATTGTCCATCTTAACAAGTCATTGAGTCTAGTATTGAGTCATTGAAAGAAATCTACCAACGGGCTGAGATGATTTCACTTGTTTGCAAATCAACTTGCTTCAAGAATTTTCAAGAAGTTGATTTACGTTGTAAATAAGTTATCATACCCCGTTGTCAGATTTTCTTTCACTTGTTTTAAAAAAAGATAACTCAATACTAGACCAATTTACTTGTTAAGATAAGTATTATTTGCAGTGTGAATAGTCGCAGAAGTTTTAGTTTTCCACCAGAGGGCGATGATGGCACAGTGTTAGATGGTATACAGCAATCTGCTTCGATAAGTGAGACACAATGTCTTAATAATCATGTAGTTTCCACCTTAACCTAACTTAACTTATACTCATTTAGCCAACCATGTATTTCATATATCCTCATACTAACTTAGAGCCAAGTATATTAGTCATAACTTAACTAGTCATAGACATGGAAATGCAAGAAGGCTTGAAAGAGAGAGAGCCTGACAGCCAGATATCAAGATTTTGGTGATGTTAATGGGTTGCAGACTCATAGTCATTGACCTATAAGAATATTTGACTATATCCTGAAAGGGATGACCATAAATGATTGGAGTTCCTTTACTGTTCATCCAATATGTCTACAAATCTATCTTAAACCTCATTTCACATTCAAATTGATGAGCATGGAACCAAAACCTCAAACAATGCATCCACTGTCAAACATAGTAAACTTTCAACAGCAAACCACAGAGAAATGTCAATATATTTTTTTTTATAATTGTTGTTGTTGTATTCATTAGGCTGTCAGCAGCCCTACTGGCAAAAACAGCTCTTCATCCTCCTCTTCCTCCTTCCTGCCCTTCATCGATCCGAGACTGCTGCAGATATCACCACCACAGAGCCCGAGTGAGTGCATTTACACTTACACACACACACGCACACGCACACACACCCATACACATGTACAAACATGAACACACAGTTTGAAAATGCATACTTAAACAGATTCCTTGGCAGGCAGATCAAAAGAAATTACTCAATACACACTGAATTTTTTATTCTTGTTTCGCCCGTAATATACAGTATGTCATGCAGTTTTCCAGATATTTTTATCTAAAGCACCTTACACACCTTACACACCCTAACCCTGTCACATTGTACCTGTTCACCATACATTGTTAGGCCGCGTAAGTCAGGTCCAACTGTTTTTTCATCTTCTCTTTTCCTGTCCTGGTGTAGCGGGCTGTAAGGCTGAGCCAATCAGGAGAGAGAACCACAGGAAGGGCTCTGTGGTGAATGTGAACCCCACCAACATCCGGCCGCAGAGCGACACTCCAGAGATCCGCAAGTACAAGAAGAAATTCAACACCGAGGTCCTCTGCGCTGGCCTATGGGGTTTGTAGTTTTTATAGTTTGGTTTATAGATTATACCACATTATTGAGATAGAGAAATAGATAGGCTAGATGGATGAATAGATGGATTATACAGGTACAATACGCTACTTGTGGAATGTAAAAGGTTTGTCTGTGTGTCTGTCTGTAGGTGTGAATCTGCTGGTGGGGACGGAGAGCGGTCTGTGGCTGCTGGATCGCAGCGGGCAGGGGAAAGTTTACTCCCTCATCAGCAGACGCAGGTTTCAGCAGATGGACGTACTGGAAGGACTCAATGTCCTGATCACTATATCAGGTACATGGAGGCTCATGTGTAAATAGAATGTGCACACACCCATATGGCAACACACACTGACACGGATGCATGCATATATATATACTCACATGTAAATATGTGCACACGGCAGCTAGCAGTAGAAAGGCAAAGCACACTTGGCTCATTGGGGTATATTTAATTTTTTTGTCCAAAGATCAGTTGAGTGTGTCTTTGTTTTTGTCTGATGTATGATGTAAATCAAATACGCCCCCCTGTGAATAAATCTGCTGTTTTAAATGTTAGAAATCAATTGTCTCAGCTTTCAAAATGTTCCTCCACCTGCTGTACAAACCAGTGTTTAGATCAAAACCACAAAAGAAAATAGTTAATAATTACGTTTACTGACTTCAAGTAGCCTTCTCTTAGACCCCAAAAATCCACAGGCTTTTCTCATGCTAGTTCTTAGAGAAGCAGGCTTGTCATCAGAAATTACGTGAAACCCCCCGGCCGGATACAAAAATCCGAAGCAGGTCATTGCTACGACAGCAAACCTGTCCTGGATAAATAAAAATCAATAGCTCTATTGAACTAGCACAAACTCTTCTCTCCCGCTAGTTCCTTTTTCAGTTCCTAACTACAACTCCCCTTCCACCCTTACCCAATTTCCCCACAGAAATCATGAAAGCTTCATCCAATCAATTTCCCTTTCCTTCCTTCTCTCCATCTCTCTCTCTCTCTCTCTGTGTCTGTAGGTAAAAAGAACAAGCTTCGTCTGTACTACCTGTCCTGGTTAAGGAATAAGATCCTCCATAATGACCCAGAGGTGGAGAAGAGACAGGGCTGGACCTCAGTAGGTGACCTGGAGGGCTGTGTGCACTATAAAGTTGGTAAGTACACAACTAAGCGCACAACAAAGGACACTAAGTGCTTTATCACACTATATAGTGACAATTGTCAAGTAAGAACTAGAAACAACAAGCATTCTAGAGAGCTGCATGTACTACGGAGTCATCAAGTATGCACTTCTTAGGGTACTAAATTGGTTTAGTTGTTTACCAGAGCAGCTCACTTATCATCACATCACAAAAAGCTCACAACTCCATTACATTAGGGGAAGAAAAAGAGTTGGTTAAGCTTATTTTCTGTCTTCTGTCTTCTGTTCGTCTTTTTTTTCCCAGTGCGCTATGAGAAGATCAAGTTCTTGGTGATCGCTTTGAAGAATGCCGTGGAGGTGTACGCCTGGGCCCCGAAACCCTACCATAAATTCATGGCCTTCAAGGTTAGTAACAGTTATTGTTGTGTAGTAAGAGGTATTTCATATATTATCGACTTATTTTATTTCTCTGCTAGAGAAAGGGAGAGAGGCAGCAAAGATAGATGAGAGAGAAGAGGGAAGGAAAGAGAATGTGGAGAAGCTCTTTGCCCTGGCTGTGAAGAAGGTGTAAGGTACATAATAGATACAAGCTATAAAATGATTTCTGTGGTACTAGTGAGGCTCTAGCAGGTTATTAATTTGATGATGGGAGGTGAGCAAGAATGTCAGGCCTATGGAGTTAAAAGCCTGGGCTCTTAAACCTCACCATAAGCCAATTACCTTCAAGTCCAATAAGAAATATTGTATTTAATACTGCTAAGTCTGATCAGTTCTTAGCTTCAGAGTCAGGCCAATTAGGCTAAGGTTATGGTATCACATTACTAAATGACCCCAAAACCTCAAATTGCTCATGACCTGCATTTGGTGGGATTTTGAATGGGGTCTAATGGAGATGGCTACCAAATAGCCCTGCCAGGCTAGTAGCCAAAGTCCTTTTTCGAATCTCTGAACTGGTTAAACCATCACCATCTTTTTGCCGATACTGTACTCCATTGTGTTTCCTGTCCTCACTCTATCTCTGTTTATCTAGGACAAAACATTGATAGACATGGACAGAAAATCTATTAGGGTCACCTTCACACACGCAGCCACACACATTTACGTACTTACACACACACAGACACGATACATCCAGGCTCAGAGAGTCACACACACAGACGCTCATCAGAGCTGTGTCCCATTTCTCTGCGTCCTTCGTGGCCTGAGCTAGTTTCTCCTCTGCACTACGCAGTTTAACCCTCTCTCCTCTCCCTTCAGAAAGGCCTGAAATACACTGACTGCCTTGTTTGGAAGTGATACCATGACTGTAGTGTGAAGGGTGTTTGGATGCAAGCTTTTGAGTTCCCAAAGTCACTCACATTGTCCATTCATTTGTCAGTGGAACAGCTCCAGGCTGTAAGTTGGTATGGTGGTATACCAAGTCCTAACCCACCTTGACATATCAGCCAGCATGTGATAGGCCACACCCACAAGCACCAATGACAACCAAACTTGACACATTGATTAATACGTGGCCCAAGGACATGTGTCACAAATTATATTTATGGATTATTCTTACATTTGTTGTGCCCCTCTTGGTTGATTTTTAAAATACTCTAGTAGGTTCTTTACCTTACAAGTTTCATAATGATGGTACAAACTGCTGCACATTTTCGTAATACGCCACACCTTGTCTCAGGTTCATTGGTTATCAAGTATCTATGTGTACCAGTCCAATAAGGCAATGTACCAACTTTGGCACAGACAGGGCAAACATTTGAAAAGCTTCAGAGACATGTAGCATTTCAAAATGAGGGGAAATCCCTTCATGCAGCCTTTGATGGTCCAATGGGCAAATTGGCAGGAACGCCTGCCATATATGTGTAGCAGTGTTCAGAATTATAGGGCCCTTATAAACGGATCAAATTCAGTCTGTATTGTCGATCTATTTCTGTCCCACTGATGGGTGCTATTTTTGTATTTGGTGGACAGACACAAAAAAAACTTGAGCCAACTCAATGAAAACATCTCCACCTGGGACATGGGTTGTAATTAATAGTAATCATGCACTCTATTTCTATTGCAAAATGTATCATTAACATTAGTGAGTGGCTGGGATTATGAGTTATTATGAGAAACAACCAATATTGTTGGATAAACATTCATAAGCTCCTATAGAAAACTGTTCACTAAAATTCTAAATGTTCTAACCAAACGAAATATAACTTCAAGCCTTTCTACAGAAGAGTTTCACTTCTAACTACATTTTTTTGTCTATTTGTGTGTATGTGTTTGTGTGTGTGTTTTGTGTGTGTTTACCCAGTCGTTCAGCTCTCTGCCTCAAAAGCCCATGTCTGTTGACCTGACAGTGGAGGAAGGCCAAAGGTTAAAGGTCATCTACGGTTCCCTGTCTGGTTTCCACGCCATTGACGTCGACTCTGGAACGCCTTACGACCTTTACCTGCCTACACATGTAAGAATCTATTTATCTATCTATCTATCTATCTATCTATCTATCTATCACGTCTGGGTGATGATATAGATATGATTTCACTGTATTTGTTCTTTTTATCTGGAGCTCTCTATTATACCTGACTGTCATTTTGCCTTTCTATCCATCATCTATTATCTCTCCGTTCACCCATGCATCTCTATCTATGTCACCTCCCTCCCCTCTCTCTCTCTCTCAGGATGCTCTTCTCCTCCTCCTCATCCTCCCACTCAGTCTACAGATGTCAGTCACCGCTCTCCTTTCTTTTCTCCTCTTTTCCTCTTTCCAACCTCCTCTCTTTCTCTCTCTCTCTCTCTCTCTCTCCTCCCACTCAGTCAGTCTATAGCTGTCAACCACTCTGCTCTCTTCTCCTCCTCTCTTTCATCTGTCTCTTCTCTCTCTCTTCTCCCACTCCGTCACCCATGGCAGCTTTGTTCATTTGCTCCTGTTTTTCCCTCGGTTTTTCTCTTCTCTTCTTTTTCTTTTCTACATTTGAACTTCACTACATCTTTGTTCTTTCCTCTCTCTCTCTCTCTCTCTCTGTCTCTCTCTTTCTCTCTGTGTCTTTGTTCAGGACGTGGGCAGGTAGAGCTGACAGCAGCATGTGGTGACTCATGTTCAGATTCCTATTCAGACACCTTTATTTTATCCCTCATATGGTGTTTAGACTCGCATTTAAATTGTAGACATTGATCTAGTGAGGCGTGGGTCACTTTCATATTAGTAGACGCTTTTTATGCGCATCATCATAGTCACTTTACTGTTTTCCTATGATTTTCAATACATTTTATTGCTGGTTTTGGACCAGTCGCATTTTTAGAAGTTTATTTTTAATTTAGTTTCATATTTATTTGTTTAGTTGGTTGGTTGGTTTTGATTGGATTTGATTGGATTTGGGAAAATACATGATAAAAAAAAAATAAGTCCCAGTAGGTTCATAACCAGGAGTGCCAGGTATGTTGCCCTAGTACTGACTTTGTTTACGTTTTGATCCACTGATTTAAAAACATTTTTTCCAGCTCCAATTGACTGACAGAACTTTTGAGCAAGTCCTTGAATAAGACACCAAATCTCTACCTGTTGCTCTCATTGTAACTTCTTAGCTAAATGCCCAAAACATATGTAAACAATACAAGGACTAGCTATATTTGATGGTTATACATGGTATGTATTTCCACAGTGTAAAAGATTTGTTTATGTTGGTAATATTTGTATCATCATATTTACTTATGATGGCTTATGGAAGTTGCAGAAAGTTTTTTTTCCCATCTTCAAGTTAAGGTCTTCAAGAAGACCTTAACTTGTTATGAAAATGATGTGTGCAAATTAATTTAGGGCTTTACATTCGAACTAATCGCCCACTCCTCTGCTGTATGTGGGCAAGTGAAGCTCGCTATAGCTTCCGGTGAGTCATATTCACATTCAGATACTGACGCATTCTGTTAAATATGTTTGTTGGGAGACTTTTAGAACCACAGGGGTTTGGGGATCAGGCTGTGGCAAAGACTTCGACTTAAGAAAATCTTCTGCCTTGCTTTTTCCTATGTGTATAACCAGCACTTCTAAAATTATTAGGCTATTTGTTTTGTTAACAATACATCAGTGTTCCAGGGACACAGGAATATTTGAATTGCTTATTCTACTGTCTGGACATTGCATCATGTCCCTTACACTCTATTATTGGCGGCTTTATAATGTTGGTACACAAATTTTAACTTATTCTACTGATGCACCTATTGTAAGTATCCCTTAGAGTGTTCTAGACTAGAGTAGGAAACTAGGTTTTTGATCTACTGGCTACAGTGGCTAGTGAATGTCAAAACTTGCTAGCCACTATCCCTATTCTGCCTGATAAACTGATTATGAGAATAGAACTTAAAAGCATCTGCCAAAGTGGCTGGTAGAGACAAATGTACCAACATTTGGCTGGTGGTTGGTATTCATTTCCCACCCTGGTGTTGACTCATATCTCTATTCACATAGCGACAGACACATTACATCCTCTGGTTTCTATGGTTTCTATATAAAGATCGGTGGTCTCGACTCAGCCGCAGCGGTCTGACTACATACAGTATTACACATATAATATTCTGTCAGGGCTTCTTCAACATTTTCAGACTGGCACTCAATTGAGAAATGCAGACAGAAACAAACCTGTGACCCATTTTATGTCTTGGCTCCATAGTGTAAGAATCCATGGTCAAGGGGATCGACTTTTGTGACTGGACAGCTGATAGATGAGAAGTGGGGAGATGCAGTCTCTTGGCAACAGAAAACTAGAAAACTATTTCATAGATGTTCATGGATGAATTGTGTGATTAAATCAGTGTTTCTGATTGGAAAAAGATCAGATTTTGTCAACTTGCTGGTGTTTTAGTGTGCCTACGACTCTGAAAGTGAGTGGGTATCACATCATTTGGAGCACTTTGTCAAATACTTACATAAGATTGAATTATTACAGAAGTTCAACATGGTTAAAGGATACAAAAACATCTTATCTGCCATACAGCCTGACAGGATTTTACTAGTTCTTGTTTTTTGGGTTGGCGTGAAATCTTCAAGCCTCTAACAGCAAGTTAGTGAATATGTCCAAGGCTGCCAAATATCAAGACCATCAGCTTAGACATACCCAAGACTTCTGATGTGTGCTCCCAGACTGCAGCATCATCACTATTGAGCATGTTGAGATGAGTCAATCTGGAGGCAATGTAGATCCACTCCACATCCGTAACCCCAAGCCCTCCTTTACTTCCACTCAAGGTTGTTTGATCTAGCCACATGAACACATATATACTGAACATTTCTGCCTCTCTCTCAGTCTTAGCTCTATAAGATGGCTCTATCCAGAGTTTGCTCGCTCTCTATCTCTCGTTCATACACTCTCCGCCTCTCTCTCTCTCTCTTTCTCTCACTCACACACACACTCTGCCCCAGCTACCCTTAATGTGTGCTAGTTTCCACAAGCGAGGGGGAGTTGGAGAGACAGAGAGAGAGAGAGAGAGAGAGAGAGAGAGACGGAGATACGAAGAGAGAAATAAACCTCTAAAAATACATCCCTCCTGTCCTCCTTCTCTCGCAAACGATGTTATCCGTGTGTGTGTGTGTGTGTGTGTGTGTGTGTGTGCGTGTGTGTGTGTCCTGACCTGTTCTTGCTCCTGTGGAGGTTTTTTTTTTCTCGCTCTTCCTCTGGTATATTAAGCGAGTCTGCACACACAGCTGCCTACTACACCGGTGCCTTACAATGCTCCTGCTCCGCTATCATTCAGCGCTCTCTTTCTATCTCTCTTCTTTCTTTCCCTTTCTCTCTCAGACACACACACGCAAGCGTTCAACACACTCTCTCTCTCTCTCACACACACACACACACCGTTACAGAGCACTTTTAGACCCACTCACACACGCTCAAACACACTCGCAATTCACTCTCTGAGTACTCTTGGGCTTACTCTTATACTCTCAGGCTTTTTTCTTTGCTGTACGCCCACACTCACACACACACACCTTCTCTCACACACCCATTCCTACTTGCACATCGTCCAACACACACTCACTTGCATCAACGGTTAAACTCATTCACTCACACACACATTCTCACTTCAATTGCCCTTTTTCTCCCATACAGTCACCGACGAAAAACACATTCACTTATTCAAACATTTGCCCACACTCACCTTCATGAACACGATGCACTCTCCACCCACTTACTAAACCGCTTAAACATCCACACACACACACACACACAAGCACACACAGACACACATCTTTGTCTCGTTGCTGCCTGTGGACTATGTTACAATGCTGATTCCAAGGCAGCGGATTAAAATTGCATTGCGTCTGTGGATGCCTGTTCTAATGCTCAGGATTGTGGTGGCACACACTTCGGTAAAGTATGAGACACTCGACACACGCACACACACACAAACCATATTCACCTACTTAACACAGCACAGAAACGTATTGAAGTTTTTGTGGCTTGTTGCTGAACTGATTTCATGTTAGTTAGATGTTAGCTGGATGCTAGTTGTTCCTGAACTAACTTCTTGGCAAAGACATGTTGCTTAAACTTGTTGCTGAACTATTTTCCCATGAGATACTTGTTGCTGAACTGGTTTCCTGTTAGATGAATGTTGCTGAATTAGGTTCTTGTTAGATAAATGTTGCTGAGCAGATTTTTTGTTAGATAGGTGTTGCTGAACTGGTTTCCTCTTAGATATACTGTATGTTGCTTAAGTAATTTCCTCTTAGATAGATGTTTCTGAATTGGTTCCTTGTTTGATGGCACTGAATGTTAATTTGTGTGTGTGGGTGTGTGTGGGTGCAGTCAATGTGTAATTGGAATGACCTTCCCACTCCAGAGCAGGGTCAGCTATCGTCATCCGTAGGCTGAAAAGTCATCTTTTGTTTTCTACCCAGAGAATCACATCCCCTCCCCACTGCACTTCATAGAAAATCCCATCTATCTCTCTCCTTTGCTCAATTCTATTTCTTTACTCTTACATGATCATTCTATTGCCAAGGCGACATGGCTCTGACCCTTGACCTCCTTACTATCAGTAGCTTGTAACGTTGGTAATCTAGGACCCTTATTCTACTGTTGTACTTATTGTAAGGCTTTCTGGATAAGAACATCAGTTAAATGCCTAATATGTTTAAAAAAAATGTAACATCAAGAGCCAGACAGTTGGCAGGATAATGTTGCATCTCAGAATTTGAGTATCATCCGAGGTAGAGATGCACCTTTATGTTTTATATACCAAACATTGGAAAATGTGCAGTAATGGAATAAATCAGATTCAAAGTAAGAGTTTAATGTGTGCTTGTCCCACAGATCCAGGGCTCCATCCGTCCCCATGCCATCATCATTCTGCCAAACAGCGCGGGGACGGAGGTTCTGGTGTGTTACGAAGACGAGGGCGTCTACATCGACACCTACGGCCGCATCACCAAGGATACAGTGCTGCAGTGGGGGGAGATGCCTGCGTCAGTCGGTAAGTTTCATTCATACACACAGAGATACATACAGGGGCACACCTATAGCTGGCGTGAAAGTCAAACTCGCTGTTGAATTTTAATGAACTTATGAGCTATTTTCAAGATGTATACTGTATATAGCATATTGGAATAGCCCTGCCTTCAACTGTTACTTCACTTACTGATTCTGGATCAGTAGCTGTCCTCAGCACTGGGAACACACACTGAACCCAACCTTATGGAGACAGATTTGGGACAGGGTGGGCTAAAAATAAGATGGAAGTGATTCTGCATGGTGTGTGTTGGGTCCAGTAGATGGGTCATTATTCTAGGATAGGGATTGTCTGTGGGGAATAGATTCTCTCTCTCTCACACACACACACACACACACACCACACTCCCTATTTCTCTCTCGCTCTATATATATATATATACATATACGTCCAGTCTATAGATATCTTTCTGTATTTCTGTCCTTCTCCATCTCTCTCTCTCTCTTGCTCTCTCTCTCTCTCTGTCTCACACACACATAAGGCAAAAGTGTTTATTGATTTTCATCAAGACATTTAGTCTGAAGGTATGACAGTCTCTCTACCTGTCTCTGTCCACCTCCTGTCCACCCCCATCTCTCTCTTCAATTCAGTTCAGTTCAATTCAGTTCAATTCAATTCAATTCAATTTAATGAGCTTTATTAGCATGATATATGTATGTCTTTCTCTCTCTTTCTCTCTCTCTCTCGCTCTCTCTGTCTCTCTCTCTCTCTCTCTCTCAAATTCAAATCAGCCTTATTGGCATGACAGGAATGAGTCCTGTGCTGCCAAAGCAATACAGTGCTTCAATTGTAATAACTCCCCCCCCCCCCCCCCCTCTCTCCAGCCTACCTTCAGTCTAACCAGGTGATGGGTTGGGGGGATAAGGCCATAGAGCTGAGGTCAGCCAACACAGGGAACCTGGAGGGTGTTTTCATGCACAAAAAGGCCCAGAAACTCAAGTTCCTGTGTGAACGGAATGACAAGGTAGGATTTACATTGCACCCCCAATACATAGTGCCCCATTTTCATTCAAAGATTAAGTTATTCACATCACATACTTGTACTTCTCTGTGTAGTTCAATCTATCGTGATATATTGTGAACATTTATTGTAATTCCTAAAACTGAATCTCCCTCTGCAGGTCTTCTTTGCTTCAGTGCAGTCGGGAGGCAGCAGTCAGATTTACTTCATGACTCTTGGACAGAACTCGCTGTTCAACTGGTGATGCCTGGATCTGTTACTCTGGGATCAACTGGTGGTGTCTGGATCCATTTATCCTGATCGGTTCTGCCATTGATCTCTGGGGGTGGAAGACGTCATACAAGCATTAACAACACATTCCTGAATTCATTACTCTGTCTACAGTCTTGTCTACTTCATTCATCTCTGTTCAGGCGTATGTAAATATGCCCGGATCCACAGCTCAATTGATCAAATGGAGATGAATCTGGCTTCAGCAAACATGCCTGAATCCACGACTTCATCCTTATCTAGAAGCCCGGACCCACAACTCCTTCAACTGGATCAAAATTGTTTGGATCTATAACTCAGCGATTGAGTGGATATGTCTAGCTTTATACATTTTAATATACCAGAGTCCACAGCTCCCGCATCCACTGCCGGTGTTTAGAAGTGCAGCTCTGTTTTGAACTAGCAATGTCTGAAAAAGCACACAGAGAGCTTGTTGCAGCGATGGCTGTCACATGCCTGAACACCATGGTTACCTGGAGCTGTGTGCGGTGTCTGTCTCCCAGCAGGATTCAGGCTGTTTCCTCACTGCCACTGCACCAACTTAGTGGAAATCTAGACTCATTTTGTGCCTCCAGCAAAAGTCCTGCTTCATCAAAGCATGCCTGGAAGCAGATTTGATGGCTTGATTCAGTTGATCGTGTGGTGATGTCTAGGTTAACGGTCAATATCTGGCTTCAAAACTCCAATCCTCATATACCTGGATCCGTTCCTCATCTCTCATCTATCAACACTCCGTTCAACTGGTGATCAAACCTGCTCTGTGTTCAGCTCATCTTGCCTGGATCAGTTACTCCTGGTTGGTTGAACGACTCCCTCCTCAGCGGCTCTAGCCTGTATCGATTACTCAGCTGATCATGTCCGGATCCATTCGCTCATCATTTTAATAATGCCTGGACTCGCAACCCAATTGGTGTATTATTGGATCAAATGCTCTCTTTTCAACTGGTGACACCCAGTTATTATATCTGGATCATAATTTCCCCTAGCACAGATCAGCGGAGTAATGTTTGGATCAATTATTCTCTGTGTGGTGTTCAACTGTTTGTGGCTCGACTACAAACAAGCAGCATCTGGGAAAAAGGAATGAAAACTGGAATAACAGAAGTCATTCATGAACCTCATTCATTCCATGGACATCATCTGTGGCACTGGTTTTCAAAGACTGGGTTGGGGCCCAAATGTGGGCCATAGGAAGATTAAAATCAGTCCCAAAATTATTCTGAATAAATTGGTATTCCAATCTAATTGACTATGTTATGTTGCACAGAGAGAAAAGATTCTAAGATTTATCATTCCAAATGTTGATCTCAATGTCAGGTGGACCAAAAAGGGCAAGTTTTATGTTTTTTAACCATCATATATCTTAACTATGGTTATGTATTAAGATTTGGATTGAAAACTTGAATTAGGAATTGCTCCTTGGGCAAAAGTTTGAGGCAATGTTAAGTGGGCAATACCAACAACCATGTGCTTAAGCATTTTTGTGCTATATTTCTTCATTATAGTCACTATTTTATCCACAATGACTTCTCCCAGTAATCAATCCCCATCCCCATGAAGGCAATGTTGTCTATCTCCAGTACCTATAAGATGTTGCGTATTTATTAAGGCCTTTAGTTGTGTTACTTGTTTCTATAATCATAACTCCAACTCCAAAAACATATTATTCCATTATTACATTGAATCCTTATTTTGTTGATTACCATTGAGTATTATTAGAAGGTATTATATTATGCACTATCAAAGTATTTTTGTTATTGATTGAAATATTTTCCTGCACCTCAGGAAAAACATTTTTTTTCTTTGGAAGGATTCATTTTTTGTCCAGGGGGAGCTGATCCCAGAACTGCTGCCAAAACCAGTGTTTGTTGTTTTCTGCTTCAGGGTGACAATGAGTTAAAGGTAACACCCTTGACGTCATAGATTCCTTCAGATATTTTTTTTGTAATTAATGCGTTGATGCACACCTTATAATAAGGCCAAATGTTTATTTCAGTGCGTAGATGTGGCGATATAGAAGACACTGTCCTAACTTGAACACATAGTTCTAACATCCTTTAGACTATTTCTAAGATCATAGTATTCCAAGTAAGTCCAGTTCTCTTTCTGCTTAGCCTGGAATCAGAAAACCAACTAAGCAACAATTCGCTCTTGATATACTTACAGCAGAAAAGTTACATTGCATATTTTGCATTAAAGTTAGTTAGGCATATTGTATAACAACAGTACTTGTAGACCCCTATTTGAGCATTCACAGTCCAGACTTGGACCACGTAATTTCAATATGTTATTACTCTTTAATAAGGACCTTACTTTACTGTAGGAACTACAGTTGTTATGTACAGTATAGAGGATGTACACAAATATAGAAACAAAACAACTATAGCCCCACAGTAATAGGCTATATGCTTTCCTGTACAGCTTAGAGGGTGTATATAATCTCATACGTTGCACTGTTTTATAGATATTTTATAATCTACAGGCCATCTTTATGTATGTGTACAGAATTACGGGCTTGTTAATGTGAAACTCCACCGCAAAACAGTATTCATACATACATGTTATTTCCATGATCTTATTATGTTCAGTGTTTATGAACATGAACAAGCCACAAACCAACCAAAACCCTGACCTGTTGAGAGTCCGGTTCATGTTCACAGTGTCCAAGATAATAGAATTTATATTGTGAACTCTGTTTTTTGGTGGATTTTCTCTTTATGTGTATAATCAGGCCCTTTGCACAATGGCCACCCTGTACATGTTTTCTGTAATATAGGCTACTTTGAAATGCTTTTTATGGTTCAAAGTGGGAAACATTTAAAGCCATTCTGTTGTCAGTATTAAAGAGATTACTATCTAACTTTGGTTTTAGATCAGGAATTCCTGAACTACCCAACATGGGTCGCACACCTGTTTTTGGTGGGTCTCCAAAAAAAAAAAGTATTTTCAATAAGCTTGGGTCTGAAGAGATATAATGAGCTGGGCTGAAAAATTGAAAAGGCTATGTTGCATGGTTAAAGCCATTCTATAATCAATATTAAAATGGAGATCACAGAATTTATAATGTTAGCCATGTGTTTCTTGACATTTCTATCATTGTCTACACGATCAACTCTTGTCTAAAGCAAGAAACCAAAGAACCAAGGCTTTGATATCTTGGTTTGCTTGATTCTAGCTGTGGGATACTTCACAAATCTAGACTAAACTGGCCAAAATGCTAGAAATAACACATTTGAATAATGTTTTAGGGCAGATTAGCTCTTTAAAAAGTTTGTAACTAATGTAGATTTTTTGAGACATTTCTCTATAAAATCATCTATATTGCTAACCTTACAGAGTTAAAGGTATACTATGATATATGACTAAATAGCAACTAGCCCAACACAGCAGACCATGGAAACCTGCGTAAGCTGTCCTCCCAGGTCTGATGTGTCTGGCTAAATCACAACAAA
This sequence comes from Centroberyx gerrardi, assembly GCF_048128805.1. Taxonomy (NCBI): domain Eukaryota; kingdom Metazoa; phylum Chordata; class Actinopteri; order Beryciformes; family Berycidae; genus Centroberyx; species Centroberyx gerrardi. The sequence goes on from NC_136012.1 coordinate 6,669,978, forward strand.
ATATATTTAATGTTGCTGAAATAGCCTACATATATACTTTTTGTAGACATTGTTAGGTTCGTTAATAGTGGAAAAATTATTGTTTTTTACCTTCAAATGTGAATTCGCAAATTGTCAATTAATTTCTGATCCAGTTTTCATGATATCAGTATTCATCAAACTTTTTATTTTTTATTTGTATTTTTTTTTTTTTTTTTTTTTAAGATTTTGCTGATAGCATTACTTTTGCCATATTTTGTGTTATGTTATCCTTTAAATTGTTTTTATTCTTGAATTGTTTTGCTACCAAAATGGCGCTAAATGTTTTATTATCAGTGATATGTTAACATTTAGGATTTTTTATGGTCTTGAGAAATATTGCAGCTGGTTCTGTAAGAATATTTTGAACTGGAAAACGAACTTTTTGAACATGACTATGATGTTATTGCTATGTTGTTACCAAAAAATCCTCTTTGTTTCAATGGAAGAGACAGTATTCGTCCCTGAGATGCAACTGACCAGCTAGCTAGCTAACATGGCTACAGTAAGCGAATGTACAGGACTGTAAGCTAACATGGACAGGCTTACAGAAGTGCTAGCTAACATGGGCTAACAGACACAGAACTACTAGCTGACATGGACAAACAGATGCACAATTGCTATATAACATGGCTAGGATAATATACAGGCTTGTCTAGCTGCACAAAAAGTGTCACCTTATATCTGCATGGACATTTTCCACAAGATACACCATACTGCACAGACCTACATTTCACACTTGCATACATTTTATGTTTTGAGATATGAATCAAAATATACAAAATTGGCCAAAAAAAATATATCTGTACACAAAGATGACATTCATTCAAAATACATTTTGTTCCTATGCACTGTTGACAGCATCTGCAAGTATCCAAAATATGACTGTACATGTACAAATAAATTTTGAAACATTTCTGTAAACATATTCAGAAGTATATGTGAGCTCTATAGACAACAAGCATTATATTTAGTCGGGCACTGTGGTAGCTTGCGGTCAGCTTGGGCCCGGTCTGGCTGGTTCTGAACGGTGGCGGGCCCAGCGGCGGCCCAGCCGGGTTTGGCCGGGTTCTGCAAGACCCTGGCCATCTGAGTCCAGGCAAGAAAGGAGACCGGACCAAAACTGGCCCTGAACTAAGCACAGCTCTCTCCTCTGTGGTTCTAGCGTCTGGTCAGCTGTGGCTTTACACTTATAGGAATGTACAGTAGAACTAGCCAGCCTGCCTACCTGTCTTTGCTGCACTCCACTGTCCAACACATTCTGTTTGTCATAAATATCCGGCCGCCGACATTAGTTGGCTAGCAAGCACAAACACTTGACACCTAATGAATGGTAAAAACTAGTTCTCTCACTAGTTAGCTCTCTGGTGGATCCATGTGGTTGAATCCTTGCTCCCGTTCCAGTTGAGAGCTCACTGCATTGCAAAGTAAGAAGTTGTATGAATCTCTTTACAGTTTGGTTATTTTAAAGCAATAATGTATCTGTTTGAACATTGATGTATCAGTGTTATGCAATTATATTATGTTGACAGATTTTATCTGAGTCATAGTTGGATTTTGGCCAATTTTTGAATTTAGTCTTATAATGAATGATATTTGGTCTATGCAGTGAACAGTAATTGTCACAAGGAAAGAAATGGTTGTATTGAATCTGGAACACACAGGTTAGCGTAGACAATTCTTATAGAGTTTGAGCTCAGTGCACAGGTTGTATTTTTGGCATTTAACAACATATCAATGGTCAATGTGTTTGCTGCATCGTTCTTCATCCTGCTTCAAATAACAGGTTAGAAACCAGTAGAGTTCTGCAACTAGCTGATCAGTCTCACAGTCTTCTCCAGTGATGTGTGATTTATCTGGCTGCATCTATTCTTCATCCATAGTCGCTTTGTTTGCCAAGTTTGTGAGCCGATGCTTGGCCCGTATCTGGGCAACAGTCAGAGATACAGTGAGGATGGTCCAGCGGGTTATTAATAACAGAAATTAACTGGTTTCTGCTGCGCTTCACGTCCCTGTGCTGCACATTTTCTGCAGCCACATCACTAATTAGAGAGAGAAGCAGTTTGAGAGTTCCGGAGAGATCAGTGCACTTCCGCCTACACCTTAGACTGGTTAGGATGATGATAGATTCTGTTTCAGGCTCCCGGTGACTCACATCTCTCTCCAACTCTCTCTCACCAGCTCCCTTTCTCTCACTTTGTCAACACGTCTCTGCTCACTGCTTCTCATCATCTGCGTCTCTTTCTTGCTCTCTCTCCATCATCTCTCACCTTTCCCCCGGCTCTCTATTCCCCACCTCTCGTTCTCTCTGTAGCAAGTTCTCTCCATTTGCATCTCTCTCTCTCTCTGTTCTGTCTCTCCATCCACCCCCAGCCCTGTTGAGGCATCCTTCAGTCAATTCAGGAGGAGTTTTATTTGTGTTAGTGTCAAGGGATTGTTTGGGGGCGAGAGTGGGAGATAATTTTTTTTCTATATCACATCAGCGGATGTGCTGAGAGTGACAGATGTGATACATGAGGCAATTTGGATGGACGGCACTCTTAAAAATGCACTAAAACAATACAGGATGCGTCCCAGTCTAAACATTTAGCTATGTTGAAAATCACTTTGTGCGAAACATAATATTACCCATCTGCATGGCATCAAATACTTTCGCGTGAATCATCAACTTAAGAATAAGATTTAGAGTCTTGAAAAACAAGGTATATGAACACAGCATGGTTCACACTTCAGCATGGCTCAGAAGTAGTTGGACCAGTTTTCATGGCTTGAATCATAGTTGTTTAAAGAAAACCCACTTCCAGAATTGACTGAATTGAAACTGAATCGGCCAAAGGATCAAAGAACTGAACCCAACCCTGGTTTCTTAGTTGTTTTGTGAGGCAGGTCGAAGCACGATGCAGCAAAATGCCAATTATCAAGCTGCAAATGTATGGTTTGCTATATTCCATCTGTTTAAACTGTTATTTTTCAGCCTGTGTATGAGCAAAGGTCTGTGGCTGAACTGTGCAGTTCTCAGGAGAGGTGTGTGTGTGTGTGTGTGTGTGTGGGAGGGTGATGCGTAGGAGGGAGGGATGTGGTTGGAGAAGAGGTGTGTTTAGCAAACAAGGATGCAGTAGAAGTGTGCGAGGGACTGAAAGATGTAGGAGGTAGTTGGTGGCTAGAGTCAGGTGTGGGCGGATTGGAAGAACATGAAAGTAGCTTTAAAGCCCTAATCCACAATTTCTATTAAAAAAATCAATTTAACTTGTAGGGATGTTTCAGGTGTTTGACAAGAGTGAAAATTGAACATAAGCTTTTTATAGTCCTTCAGAATACATGTAAAACTCATAGCTGCCTATGTATGAGAAATTCAGTCAATTTGAGAGTGAAAAATACTCTTCAATCAATCAAAATGCAAGCAAAGCCAGTGATGGATTGGGGCTTTATTGATGATGATGGTCATGGTGAGGATGATGATTAGAGGAAATGAGGTAGAGAAGGAGAGGAATAGAACTGTACCATTAGATGTAAGTGAATAGCCTTCTTAGGTTTGAATATCCAGCGTTCCAACCACATCGCTCACTCAACGGCCATTTAAAGCTTAGTGGTTGCTAGTTCCAGCGCCAATGGTGTTGCAGCAATAGACGGGACATATAATAGTGTTAGATTGGTATGAGCGATACTGCCCAAAAAATCAAACAATTAATATACTGTAGGCTATTCTATCTCAGTCGCTCAACTCTGAGAAAATGAATCTACTTGCAATGTAGACACACAGGACAACTGTGTTCCTATAAGTTGAAAAATAAAAAGAGATTATAAAAGGCCAAATATTATATAGATGAATACCTAAAAATATATATTCCCTGTCACTATTTCATTCCTGCAATGTACTTTTTTTTTTTTTGCAAAGAAGATAATTTTGTTCTTTTGTTTGTTTTATTTTTGCACTGGACCTATGTGTGATGCGTCATATACTGTACCCCTCCTGCTTTGAGATGATGACTGAACAGACACACTAACTGGTGTTTTCATGTAAAGAGACGAAAGACGGTGAGAGAACAATAAATATGTTGAACAGAGCGGTGTGCCGTGTCACTGGTTGCTTAAAAAAATCATACTGATTTTCCTCATTGTGGTGATGACTTTCCGTCTGCCCACGACTTCAGTTCAATCCACTGATTCATCAGAAACCTCCAGTCGAAATGAACTTTCTTTGTAGCTTCCAACGCATCTAAAACACATTGACTCACATCTTTGTCTGTTCAAGATACAGTATCCGTCATTGTGACGAAGATGTTGTCGCTCTTGTCCTATTTTGAGAAACACCGGCAGCAAAAACATTTGGCATTTTGGTTTCCCTATGACGGCACTATCCACACTTTTTTTTGTCTTTCGAGGCTAATAATCCATTCAAGACAGCTGAGCCACCATGCTAGCAATATAAATGATGAGAGGACGAAATACATACATGGCTTACTCCAGTCCAGTTTCTGTGCTAACCACAGTACTGAAACTGCACTTGTAAAGGTTGTTAATGATCTTAGAGCCAATGCAGATGCTAACAGGCTCTCAGTTCTAGTAGTGTTGGACATGAGTGCAGCCTTTGATGGTGGATCATAACATATTAATCCAAAAGACTAGAAAGCTGGGTCGGCCTGTCTGGCTCAGTTCTAAATTGGTTGGTAACACTTTACAATAAGGGTACACTAAGTTAAGGGTTAGTTAATGCTTAATAAGGGTTAGTTAATGTTTAATAAGCATTAACTAACCCTTAATTGACAGTTAACTAATGTGTAATTTACTAATGTGTTCATGTTAAGGGTATTAATTTATACATTATTTAATAGTTTATAAAGATGACTATTAAATAATGTATATATTAATACCTTAGTTAACATGAACACCATTAGTAAATGATTACCAGACACATTAGTTAACTGTTAATTAAGGGTTAGTTAATGCTTATTAAGTATTAACTAACCCTTAATTAATGTACCCTTATTGTAAAGTGTTACCAATTGGTTTGCCTCTTATCTGAGAGGTCAAAATTTCTCCATCTTCCTTGGAAATGTTAACTCTGAAAAAGTAGACATAGTGTGTGGAGTCCCACAAGGGTCAATTCTGGGACCGCTGTTCAATTCAATCTGTACATGCTGCTTCTTGGATCTGTCATTCAACGCCATAATATGTCTTATCACAATTACGCAGATGATACACAACTTTATATCTCTTTGTTCCCCGGTAATCTTGATCCTGTCAGCTCACTAATCAATTGTCTTCAGTTAAACAAAGATAAGGCAGAGATTCTTGTGTCAGAAGTCTCTTCTTTATCTAGATTCTCTCATTAAAGTGCAGTAACCATGTCAGAAATCTTGGTGTCATGGATGCAGATCTGACCGTCCAATGTCATATTAACATCACTAGAACATTTCCATTTCCACAAAGAACATTTCCATATCCACATAGAAACATTTCACAAAGTTCAGATTAATGTGTAATTCATCTAAACTATGTCAACCCCTAATGAGCCTCATCTTCCTCATGGAGGCAGAACACCTAAAAGAAATGTCTTGAGCTGACTGTCTGTGTGTTATTATCGAACTTGATACTTTTTTGGGACTTGGGTTAGGCAATGATCATGTGGGCTGTTTGACATCTCAATCGCAACGAACCAAAGATGTATTATTTTTATACCCCTATCTAGCTGTGAGAACATAATAACAGAAAATTGACAATGAAAGGCTGCTAATGAGGTTTAGTGAGAATGTATTATCTCCGGGAGGAAATTCCATGGCAACCCACACAAACACAATTCAAAAGAAAGATTAATACAGAATGGGAGACACATTAAGGTTTTCAAACACAGCGAACAAAGAGAAGACACAGAAAGTGATTTCAGCAAGAGACAAAGATGTGAAAATATGTCCTTTCATGGCACAGTCATTAGGTTATGAATATGACCAGAATGAACATTCAGAAGCCATCTTCATTCATCATTTCTCCATTGACCCGTGTATCACCTGTGTAGTGACTGCTAAATAGTGAGCAGTAAAACGCTTCCAGACTGTCTCAAAGTGTCCCAAGTGTTTCTAAAGAAGCTGAGGACAGGAGGTGAACCAGGAAGTAAAAGAATGTCGTCTTATGTTTCAACCCCCCCCCACACACACACACACACACACACACACACACACACACACACACACAACCAACACTAACCCCGTCTCAGCTGACTCCACAGTTCACCAGAGAAGCAAACACTCAAATATAGACCACCACAAGTACACACTTTTATGTATGTATGTGCACACAGATACACACACGTCACATTGGTGCAAAAAATACAGATATGTTATACGCATATAATTAAGGTAGAATCAATCATTTTGCAAGGCCTTTTACCTACATATGTGCTTCAACAATAGTACAGCATGTCTATCTCACACACACACACACACACATCACCCCCATCCCAGCAGTAACAGTTTCATGTCGACAACATAGGATCAAATCTCAGTTTATATCCTTACAATAACACATTCATCAATTCAACTTTATGGTTATTTATTGGAATGAACAACACCAACTCTCTAAACTTTCTAAAAGAAATAAAATATGTGTATATGTCATATTGAGATAACCTGGCTTATTGTCAAAACACAAGGGTCTATCTGATCATACAGTGTGATCATACAGGCTGTCTATGGAAGTCTTAAATGATAAAAATCTAAACTCCAGGCCTTGAATGCAGTTAAATAAAGCATTTTTAAAGTATTATTTAAAGTATTATATTCAGTTTTAGAGGTCTTACAAATGTTGATTTCCTTAGAAATCAACCCAGTCACACACAGCCACAGTATATTCTCATGGGTCTACAGTTGCTTTCATTTTCACATTCATTCAGCTGCAAAATCGGTCATAAATGTCATTCCTCATTTTCTCTCTCTCTCTCTCTCTCTCTCTCTCTCTCATCCCTGGTTACCGGAGGTCTCATGTATCCCCCGAAGACTGACTGGCACCAGTCGTACGTTTCCTGGCCCCTGTCTCATACTCTCGGATGAAGTTAGGTCATCGACTGTGCCGCCAAACGCATCACAGCCACCTTTGAAGCATTTGAAAGGGGGCAGATTCTTAACAGATTCTCTCCTGAGGCATTTCTGCTTCATTAGATAGGATACAAGTGAGAGAGATGACAAGATGGGATGAAAAGGTGGGAGAGAGATGGCAGGGGTTCATGTCATGGATACCCCAGTTGTTCAGATTTTATCCCAGGGAGCCCCGTTTGGGAAGGTTTTTATTGTTTTTGATTGAATATTGAATTGTGTAACTGCTGGCGAGAGTGAAACCATGATTAGACTAGAATAGATGGGCAGAGCTGGAGGTCAAATTACCCAAATGAGAGGCTGCAGCAACTCAATTGAAGGGTATATGATATTGAAGCTAAGACCTGCTAAGACCTGCTCACAGCGGTTCGCATGTCAATAGCTAATGTTAGCAGTCAGTTACTTCATCTTGTTAATGTTATTTCATCTCCAAACAAACAAGGTCTAACTGTGTAAGTTGTAGCCAACAACTAGTTTAAACAACATCTGGCTTAAAGGATAAGTTCGGCCATTTTGGACTATAATTTGTCTCTTACATACCTGTAGTACTTGGACCTACAGACAGTATTGGCTCCAGAGTCAGCTGTCAGTTGAAACTGTGAGCTTAGCTGTTGCTAGGCCTCTTGCTGCTAACAATGAGTCCAAATGGGGTTTGTCAAATTATCTAAAAAAAAAAAAGCCGTTTGTAAACGGAAAAGTTGCAAAGTACATAAATTAAAATTAGCTCTGATTTCACGACACAGTTCTGCCATTATGAACACTTTCACGAATCAGGAAATCACAGAACTATTTTTCTCTCTTCTTCTTACTGGCGCTGTGATCTAGTGGACGGGAAGATGACTCTGGGGAACACTATCCACTGAGTGGAAATAGTGCGGTGCTGCTGCTTTCAGGGCTGTGGATAGAAATACGTCGGTTGGTCGCCATATTGTTTTCGCAGACTTTTTTGGAGATATTTTGACAAACCCCTTTTGGACTCATTGTTAGCAGCAAGAGGCTAGCAGACAGCTGACTCTGGAGCCAATACTACAAGTTTTACAGGTATGTAAGAGACAAATTATACAGTATATAGGCCTAAAATCGCCAAACTTATCCTTTAAGTCACCTCTTTGCTTGTGTTAGCCAGACACAGCTAGCATAAACCTGTTAAAGTAGCGCCACACGACATGAAGCATGAAGTTAGTATATTACTGAGACTCTAAATGCTGAAAGTCAGCAAGACTTACACCTGGTTGTTAATGTTAGCAACATAAAGTAGCTGACATTAACTAACATTTGGACAGGAACCACTGGTGTCAGCAAGTCTACATCACAGAAAAATGCAGTTGCCTTTGACTTGGAGCCAAGGGCAATTCCAGTGTGTATTTTACAATTTTGTCCAAAGACTAGTTTGCCATTGTTTATATCTGATTTGCAGTCATAGTGTTCCCCACCCCAAGTATGTTGTAAATCAAATATGGCCGCCACCGTATGAATAGGGCGAATTGTGCCGTAATTGTGCATTAGTTGTGCTTGGGGAAAGGGGTGAGGGGGCATTTCAGAGTTACCACATTCTCCTCTTCGCTGCTCGGCTCTACATTTGCCCCTTCAGTACCCCCCCAACCCAACCCCTCCTGCCCTCTTCCCATTCCTGCCTCAGATTCCCCCTAACCCCATTCCACCACCACCACCCCCAACACACACACACTCCCCTAGCTGTGTGTGTGTGTGTGTGTGTGTGTGTGTGTGTGTGTGTGTGTGTGTGTGTCAGCTCGTCTGGAGCAGGGAGCGTCCGGCCACCAAGCCGTGACTGGCAGTCACACAGTCACACAGTCACACAGTGTTTTTTGCATTCAGCATTTGGATCATTCACACTTCTTGTTGGATCAGTACGTCTGTTGTTTCTTGTTTTGTTTTTTTTAATCCTGCTGGGAAAAGGCCAGACAGGTAAGGAGAGGAACGTTTGGATTGAAGCTCTGTAGAGTCGGAGGGAAGTTGTACCATGGCCTGTTTCACTAAATGATGGCTGGATTAAGAAGGGACTATAAACACCAGAATTATGAATTACTATCCACATTGTGACTGTTTCAGTGCAGGGTAAACAGGAGGGAAATTAGATCCGGGTTACATAGGGTTACAAACCAGATTTTTGGTTTGTTCTTGTATAAATGCAGACTAAAGTGCAACCAACAAGGTTTGGTAAGGGTGGAAATTCAAGAGAGGAAGGATCTGTGTCATGGTTTATACATAGCTCTCTGCAGTTAAAGATACTCGTTTTGGTTGGCACTCAGACCTTCAAGAAACAGTAAAGAAAAAGACCAAGTAAAGGCAATCAGCTATTCAAATGCTGCTATTCAGTTGCTGTTGGGTTCTAGGTTCCTCATACTGCATGTTACTGTCAGCAGTTAATGCCTGCAGGAAATATGAAAGAACTGAAGTAATGTTGGAGTGAGTGTGGTGAATGAGTTTGCATTCAGAAAGAAGAGGACAGCTGTGATGATCTGTCTAGAGCGAGTCTTTAGACCCAAGCTAAATTTATATGCTGTGTCATGTGTCTGTGTACCAGGGCCACAGTCTTAACCTAGTTAACTATCTATCTATCTATCTATATATCTATCTATCTATTTGTCTATCAGTGCCAAGCCCAAAGTCTTAACTTAGTTTTATCTTTCTTCTTATCTATCTTTCTGCTTGTGTCTCTACCTGTTTGTGTGTGTGTGAGTCTATGTGTGTGTGTGTGTGTGTGTGTGTGTGTGTGTGTGTGTGTGGTCGTCCAGTATGCAAACCCTTCCACAATCCCAACTCCAAACTGTCACAGTGGATGAAAAATCTGTTACATCCGTTTAGGTTTTAAAAGGGTGGAAGTGAAAAAAAAAAAAAAAAGTGTGTCAATTATATAGCCTGCGGAGTGAGGCAACACAAGGCATACCAGCCAAAGCTGAGTGGGTGGTAGGGGGGGGGTGTTCATCTGTGCAAGCCTGGCATGCCTTCATGACGCTCTGTTCAGCCGGCGGGCCGCGGTTGGTGGACAGGGGGATCAGGTGACCCGGTCCGGGCTAAATCGGTCTCCCCAAGCAGACAACTTGAGGAGTTAGGAGAATTGGAGAATTGGAGGTAGAGGTGGAGGTGGAGGAGGAGGTGGTGGGGGTGGGGGGTTAAGAGCTTTTCTGAGTGATGCAACTGTTAGAATACAAAATAGGGGCTCAGGCTTCAGTACAAGACATGGAGGAAGCCTATAGTTTTACTATAGACTTAAACATAAAACATCCAAAACTTTCTGCTCCATCCAGAGAAAACAAACTGGACTCACCAACAATGGTTAAACCTGCTGTGAAATCATCTCAACCCTACCAGCCAAAAATTTGGGTCGGACGAAATTTCGGTCCAAGGAGCGTTCAGTTTTCTGATGCCACGTTACATGATTTCTGGGTAATGAAGTCCTTCAAACTCCCAAAAATTCAAAGTTATCTCCTAAAGCCACTTGGGGCCGCCAAAGTGCAAAGCTGCCCATTGCAACTTTAAGCACTCATAGGTGCCATAGGACATACATACGTTTAGTTGCTTTTGATTGTGTTTGAATAAATTATTTACAGATCGTTGCTGTGAGGTGAAAACCTCCTATCTCCAAAATGTCAGCTTTTCAATAACTAAGAAAAACAGCCTTGTTTTTGCTTCACCACCATGTATTTTTGAGTTTATCCAGTTGGTTTTCAAAGGGTTTAATAAGAGAAAGCGTTGTAGAATTTTCTCAACCCATAGAGGATGTGATCCCTCAATTGAAGCTAAAACATGAAAATCACAAAAAATGAAATTACGATGTTTTCACCTGACAGAGACAATATCTTGTAATATAGCGTTTTTTTTTTATTTTGCAAAACTGTAACTCAACAATTTGCAGTAATTTAAATCCAGAATATGTTGCTCAATTTTTTATTTTGTATTTTTTTTTACCTTATTGTTTGATAGAGACTTGGTTGCCCACCTTTGAATCAAGGGGGAGACCACAGACTTATGTAATGATTGCTTACCAGTGGATTTCCACACTGTGCTGCTGCCGCTGCTTCTGCCATGCTAAATCTGTCCACAGCAGAGAGCCGCGGGGGGCTGGAGGGTTTACGGTGTTGAATGTAGGGCTGGGATTACGCAGTGGGTGGTTTGTTTAAATTTAACAAGGTGGATTGTGGGTAGGTATTAGTGTTGGTTTTCCTCATATTCTCCCCTGAAATCCCCTGAGTTCTCCAGGCGGGATGCCTTGTACTCAGAATTTGGTCCCATTTTTAGTCCTCTACAACAGTGCAGTACTATCACTTTTCACATGGGAGGAAATGTTTGGACAGTTCAAATGTTGTTATTTTCTAAGGCAGTGAGTGATGATGAATCAACCTGCTGATTGAGACACATGAGTTTTGTGTTGCAATATGCATAATCAGTGCTATTTATAAGACGAAATGAAACTGTGTTGATCCCCATGGGGAGATTGGGTCGTTGCAGCAGCAAAAGTAAAGGACAACAGGGAGAAAGACTAATAGAATGAAAACAGTGAAGAACTAATGAAACAATAAAGAATAAAATACAATGTAAGCAATTGTGGGGTTATATAAATGTATGCTGGTGTCAATCCAAACACATGTCGACCTATTGGTTGTTACATATAGGGAAGGAGTAAGGATTACTAACATAAGTAACATACTAACTAAGGAGTATGGATTACTAACATGTATAGATTAAGTTGCAGTTGTTATTGCAGTTACTTATAGTTGTTAAATACAGATGTTACTAACAGTCATGATTGCTTACTTAAAGTCACAATGAAACAGCGTTTTGAGAGCATCTTGCTTCCTTCATGTGATGTATTTCCTGTTGAAACAGGATGTTGGGGCGGGACATAACACAAGGAGGGATCATTCAAAAGTGTAAACCAATGGGAGATCAGTGAGGGAGAGAAAGGCGGAGCGGCAGAGGGGCGGGACTGTTCAAAAATCTGTGTTGTTTTATTGTTTGGAATTTGTATTTACGCCTCCTGGTACAGCATGAGGTCATCATTAAAGATACACTGTTTTCCAGGAAGTAAAAGTAATAGGATTTTGACATAAAAATACAAGAAATAAAAGATGTTGTTTATTTATTGATAAATAGGTGTCCATTATGAAACTTAGCTAACAAAGTTAAAGAGTCATTTTTCATTTCATTGTGGCTTTAAATATGGATTGCTAGATTAAAAATATGCACTATATATGCAGTACATATAAATATGCATAAACATAATGTAATAAAAGATTAAAATATCAGTATACCTACAGTATGGAATAGTGGAAACATTATGAAAATACCATTAATAAATGCAGAATATAACAATGAAAGAGGTATGTGAAACCTGAAGCAATGCATATGTGTATTTACAGCAGTGTACATGGTGTGCAAATGTGTGTCATATTCACATTAACAAGTCTTCTATCAGCTTCTACTGTGGCTTCTTCTGTACTAATGCTGAACAGATGCAGGATGGAGGATATTTGCCATGGCAACAGATGTCCAAGTAATTGCCCTGCACTGTTTTTCTCCATCTTCCCATCCATCCATGCATCTGATTCTGAATATTTAAAGCTACAGCAAACTGAATGATGGCATTAACACATCTAATTCTCTGCCACTCTGCCTTTGGATCCACAGTAAATCTAAAACGCTGAATGACTGAGATAGAGACTGTCTTTCCTATAGTGTTCTGTCTGAGCAGAACAGGTGGGATGGGTGTCGTCCCAGCAGGACGCCTCCTGCACTGGTGATAAAAATACCAGCCATTACTCTTCATTGACACATAAAGCCCAGAGCCGTGTGCCGGAGGTCAGCGTGGTCGACTGCATTAGCAGAACATCTGCGCAATGCATGTTATGCTGTACAGTATATTGCATGGGTTTGGTTATAAGCAGGGAAGTAGTGGAATGTGAACCCAAATTCAGTGAGCTCGTGTTTTGTTTGTGGAATAGAGTTTACCATCTATTTAGGCTAACATGAAACTTTAGGATGTAAACTGAAAGTATACATCATAGTAGGTATTATCAAACGTATGTGTTATATGAGGATAGGGTCTTGTAAAGAAAGAAATACTAAAGTAATGCTTTGTAAGGGAAGTAATCATGAGTAGTGCTTTTTTGAAAATATAATAGATTTTCTTTTCTGTTGATGGTTGTTTGCCTTAAGATGATCAATGATTGGAGAGCAGAGTTTACCCTTCTTTTTATTTAGCGCTACATCACTGGTTATAAGCAAGTAGTTCACTCTATACATGATAAGAGTAGTTATATGAATAAGTATTAATAAGAATTACCATGCTAAAAGGATGTGTCATTTTCAACACATGGGTTATTAATACAAATAAGACAATATGAGTGTTTTGCCAAACTGCACTCACAGAAAATGTCCCTTTATGGTAAATGTCCTTTTATGTATGGTAAAACTAATATAACTATTTTTATCAAGTTAACATCAGCAGTGTATAGTAAGCTACATGCATATAACCAAAGAAACAATAATTCAATAAACATTCAATTAACAACAACAAATAACATAGCTTATGTATCATATGAAAACAGCACATATGCCCTACTAATGCAGTGTATGTGAAGGTAATAGCTAAGTTCTGCAGTGTAATTTTAGAAAGTTTATGTGTAGACTGTATTGTAACAGTGCAGCTAACCTCACCTCCTCAAACACAAACCCCACAGCCTGGTCTGGGTGACAGTGGATCTGTTAGTACAATGTGTTTCTTAAATTATGGATGAAGATCCAAAAGAGGCCTGCAGCTCTAGAGCTAGAACACCAGCATGTTTTAGTGGGTCTGGGTCAGTGAGGGACTACAGCTACTCAGTTTGGACATAAGAGTAGAGTTAGGCTTCAGTTTGCTGATATTTGGGCCAATATTGACCTTTAGCAGATATGGTTCAGTCAGTGTGGTCCACCTCTGATATGATGGATATAATGAAACTTTTTGATTACATATTTATTGTGGAATTGATCAAAGTATCTGATCAAAATGTAACAAGTATGTATGAAAATGTATAATCATCATCATCATCATCATCATCATCATCATCATCATCATCATCATCATCATAATATCCTGGGTTTCAATGGAGAGTTTTAGTGTCCCATGATGGTCTAAATGCTGTTTCCTACCTGACAAGAATAAAAATCTGGGGGAATACTTTTTCCTAATCTTTTGGCATGAGAATGGTCAAATTTACATATAGTGAACGTTGGCACAAAACATCAGCTTCAACTCAAAAATATAGGCTATCAATATAGGCTTTCAAAATCCATATCGGTCAAACCCTAGACAAGAGTACTAGTATGTTTTAACAAGTCTGGCTCCCAGAACAAGAGTATGCATCGACTGAATTTGGATCATGATTGCTCTGGTACCACACATTGTATGCAGGAAAGTAGAAAGACATTTTATAACTAGAAGGTCGTTTATTCGATTCAGTCCCAATAGCTGATGTGCCGATCCCTGCTGAAGTGTCCTTGAGCAAAACACTGAACCCCTGCTGGCTGCCTCTGCCCTCTGATCTCTCTGGTGAAATGCATACATGTATGTTTGTGAGGAAACATATCTGGATGAAAACTGTTGTATAGACAGAGATGAAAGCCATTATTTTTTAGCCAGTCTAATGGGTTGCTATCATGTATCTTCTCCATTCGCCTCCATTGAAGATCTGGCTGCTGAAGAGAATTTTACAGCAGCCTGGTCTGAAAAATAGTGAATACAGACTAGAATTCTAGTAACATTTCAGTCCTTGTGTGTGGAGTATATTGTCAGAGTGTAGCGTATTATTTGACTGGCACTAATACTGTATTAATCACATTGGTAGAATATTTTTTAGGTGTTATAGGTGGGAACAGACCTTGAATTGATAGAAAGGGACAGGCTTTGATAATGGACAGAATTATTAAAGCTTCTTGACAATATTTTGAAGGCTATTCATATGGCTGTGTCTGTCCCCAGCAAACATTTTGATGTTGAATACAACGTGCGCCCCATCTGCACCGACATTGAAACTGTGTAAATATAGCACCACAATAAAAGTTGAGACAACATTCGTATCATCCATAGCTGCTCCCTGCATCATTTAGTGAAATCAAGACCTGAAAAACTTTCTGATATCAGCTCAAAACAGTTTCCAAAGCTCTTTTGATATGAAATTTTACCATGCCATATTATATTGGAAAACTTTGTGTGTGCACATTGAACTTGGCCGTCACTCCCTGCACACTGCCATCCTCCAAATGCTTGCTGGGTAATACAATAGCTCTGTAATTGCCTTGTGCTATGAATGCAGCTTGCTGTCATTGATATAAAGCTATTGGTTATATAACACAGAGACAATTGATATGAGGGATTCAGTGGCAGCTGTTGTTGTATCAACAATAGGCTTCAACTTAGGCACACATACAGTATAATCTCACACACACATACACACACCCACACACACACCTGTTAGGAGTGATTATAAGAGGGGAAAACTGGATGTTTACATGAGTGTTCTACATGCTGTAGCTATTTTATCTTAATCTGTGATCCTTTCTCGTCATATTGACAGGAGAGTGTGTTAGTGTGGAGATGTCAATGCACAGCAAACTTTCAGCGGACAGTGTTAATTTAACTCTGAGAGTGTAAAAATCAACACCAGGCCAGTGTTTATGTAACTCCACACCCATTAGAGTCAATTGAACACTTTAGATAGTTTTGAACAGCTGCCACAGAGCCGTATCAGCTCTGTGAGTGAACAAACAACTCTCCAATCAACTCTTGTCAACTCAATAACTGTCACTGAAAAATTAAAAATCTTATTAACACTGGAAAGTTTGCTGTGTGTGAGATCTTGACTGTGTTTCTTTTTCCCTCCTCCCTTTCCAACAATCTATCTATCGCTATCCTTCCTTCTCGGTATTCACATCTCTCAACCAGACACATACAGAGAGATGGACAGACAGTCAGACAGAGAGAAAAAACGAACAGAAAAAGAATCAGGCAAACTGTAAAAAAAAAAAAAAAAAAGGGGGGGGGGAGAAAATGAGCAGAAAGATAGCAATAGAGACAACAAGAAGCAAAGAGATAAAATAATTGAGAAGGAAATACAGAATATATAAGAATACATAGGGAGTATAATTTAATACCATGCCTGTATTGCCCTTTAGTAAGTGGCAGGGTTTAAGAAAGAAAGAAAGAAAGAAAGAAAGGAGGCTAAAGCTGGGTCTTGTTCCTGCAGACGGAGGGAGATTTATCTCAGGTCAGAGAGTCTCTGCGGTGCTCAGTAGGCGGCAGAGTTTAATTTAGCCTGGAAACCTGAACCTGAAGCTGCTGCTATCAGCCCGGGGCCCGGGGCCCTCTGTGGGCCCGGGACAGAGCCACTGAGGGGACTGATGGCTGTCATATGGGTATGGCAAGGTGTGGTGCTCGCTATACTTTAAAGGTGTCATTAGCAAATTACTGGTGATACCTCGCTTTAATTACTGTAAACAAATGAGACCATGGTGGAGATGACTGGTAGCCTTAATCCACTAGCACACAGGAACTGATGGAATAAACAGAAGAAGAAGAACTGGGTAGTTAGCATGAGCAGTGATAGCCACCATGGCTGAACAGACAAAGAAAAGAGAAACTCAAACTGCATCAACAGTAAATCCAAGCTCCGCCCACACTGTTTGATTGACAGGTGATCTCTGGGAAGAGCAGAGCAGAAACACCACAGCAACAAAGATGGACACTAAAGAAAAAATAATTATATGTAATGATAACCACTTTATCACTTTAACCTAAATAAGATCAAATTTGATCTTGCAGTTTTTAGCATTATAATAGAGCAAAGACCAAAAAAATGCCATATAGTATGTCTAATACAGTAATTTATCACACTGACCCAATAATAATATCTTGTCAGTCATCAGTCATTGCTCCACTTGTATTCTATATTTAAGCATGTTTGGAAGCTTTGGTGGCAAATTATATTAAATGTAGGGACTTTACCACAGTTTCTTGTTTAGTGAACTGCATGACTTAGAGAGCTGATAAGTGTTTCAGTTTCTCCTTTGGTTCCTAGCTTAGAAAGTTTTACAATACAGGAAATTCACATTACTATTGATGAGTACACTGTCTGAAAGTGTCTACTTCTGTCTAAGGCTGTCTGAAAAGCTTTCAAGTCCAGTTTTTGATGGTTTAATGTTCTACTTGAGCTGAAGGTTGACATGGTCGTTTATAGGCTGATTATGTGTCATGGTCCAGTGCTTGTATTTCATTTGTACGTTTGTGTGTGTGTGTGTGTGTGTGTGTTATATGAGGAGGTGGAGGACTGGTGAAAAGGAGTTGTCGGGGTTCAGTTTCTGTCATACACGTAACATGTTACATGCGTCAGACGTGACAACGTTGCAGCCGAAGATGTGTTAAAGAAGCGATGGTTGTATACGCCCCCTTTTTCCCATATCCAAACACTGCACTGTTGCTCTAATACCAAGAGGAATTTTTCTATTTCTATTTTTCTATGAGTAACCGAAGAGGGAAGCCAAGGCATTCTTCTTGACACAAAAACAGTGTCTTGGCTTCCGTTTTTCAAGTGTTTTTGTATCCTCCACTTTAATGAGACTTTAATGGTTTGGTGGAGCATGCAGCAAGGACACTTGGGTATTCCCTCTCAACCACCAAGAGAAATCATTCAGCTAATAGAGGGATTTTCCAGCAAAAACAGACTGAGCTTTGTGTTAAAATACGCCTCCATCCCCATCTCCCTCCCTCTCTCTCTCTCTCTCTCTCTGTGTGTGTGCTAGGAGAATCTTCTGTCTATATAAATAGCTTGTTGCCAGTATCCAACGTCAGGGCGGCTATCTGGAAGTGTGTGTGTGTGTGTGTGTGTGTGTGTGTGTGTGTGTGTGTGTGGGGGGGGGGGGGGTGTCTTCATATTGTTTTGATTATACTGAGTGAATATTTAGTCTTAGCACGTCAAATGGTCACGTGTTAGACTGTCATAACCATAGACTGTAAAAACTAGACAATAATCTGTTAGAATAAAGTAGGCTTTACAGTGAGAATGAACTCCTTGAGATACACATTAGTTTGACCTTCTGATTTGAATGACTCAGATTTGTTGGATGACTATTTATACAGACAAGCTCAGGAAACCTCATCTCATTGCTTTTGATGCGGAGCAGCCATCAGAAAATCCTATTTTATAATTTTGGGTGAAAGCCTTGTCACTAAATTGGATGCCTTTCATGATGATTTTCAATTGAAAGATCACATGCTCCTCTATGGGTTGACCTCTTTGGCTTATGAAACCCTTTCAAAACCAATTGTATAATTTCAAAAATGCATGGTGGTCAAGCTAAAACCAAGGCAGTTTTTCTTAGTTCCTGAAAAGTTGACATTTTGGATGTATGATTTTGCATTTTCTTGGCCTTTGTAAGGGTTTTGTTCCTTTGAAATACATGATACATCTTCAGCTATGAGTTTACTATAGTCTTCTGATTGTGTTAAAAACTGAACTGAAGGAGAAAGTCCTGTTGGTTCACTTTCAATGTTCTTGCAGTGTTGTGGGTTGGAATTAGCTCATAACCTGTGTTGCATGTCTTTCTCTCTCATCTCTCCTGCCTGTCTCCACACACACACCCGGCCCAGCCAGCTGCTGTCAGGCTTCAGCTTATCTAGGCCTACTAGCACTGCTAATATCTCTGTTTTATTAAACCTTTATTTATCCAGGGAAGGATTTTGCTGAGCATGCATGCTCTTTCTCAGCAAAACCCTGCGTATTATTCATAAAGTTGCATAAATTCACACCTGGGCATTGACAATTACAATGTTGAGGAAAGGGAGCATGGTGCTCAACATGTCTGACTCTGCTTCTGTCTGCAGACGGCGGCACTGCCTCCTGGAACGCCTGAAACATGGCACAGTAAGTTAGACACACACACACACACACATACATACATACATACACATACACACCAAGGTTAGACAAAAACAAGATAAACACTGAACATTGTCATAAACTAAACGAGTTTGTGAAAAAATTTAAATTAAAACTGAACAAAAACTATTTTGTCTAGATGTAAAACTAACAAACACATTAAAAATATAGTGAAGTGTTTTTAGTTTTGGGCTTTTTTGTTTATGTGCAGGGTAAAAAAGAGAAGGAATTTGGGGAGGAGAATTTTTGCTGAATAATTGAAAAATGTATGTAAATAAATCTACAATTTCACGTTTGTATTGTAGAATAACTATGGCAAACATACACAAAGTACCTGTTCTGAACTTCTATCATTATACCTTTAATCAAGAGTTCACATCAACCAAAAATACTAAAACTATAACTGAAACGAAATAAAAACTAAACTCGAACCAAACATTTGCATTTGTTAAAAAAAAAACGGAAAAAATAAACTAAACTAAAACTATGAAACCCACACTGAAAACTAACCAAAACTAAACTGAAACTGACACAGAAATTGGAGTTTATGAAAATAAAAACTAATCCAAAACTATAATAGCCCTGACAAACACACACACAAACATACACTTGTTTTGTTGATAGTGTCCCATTAAATAGAAACCATGCCAAGCTAGTCAGTTAATATTGATGGGGAACAATTTTTTAACTTGCACAAAAATCTCAATGATTTCCATTCCAAAGTAATAATACATTTACATTTTATAATAATAAACTTATTTAATACAACACTTTTCAAAAGAAGATACAAAGTGCTTTATAAAAAAAATAGAACCAAGGACCCAGACATACATGTCAGGCATTTATCATGCTGATAAAAACAAATGTGTATTTGATTGTATCTGTATTTGTGTGTGTGTGTGTGTGTGTGTGTGCAGCATCCAGAATGTGCAGAAGAAGACCAGCACCATGTCCCTGACCATCTCGTCCTCCTCCTCCTCCTCCTCGTCCCGGGAGCTGTCCTCCTGCTCCTCCACCTCCTCCTCCTCCTCCTCCACCTTCCTCGCTCAGAGACACTCCAGCCTGGTGCAGCCGCTGTGCATCAGCACCCAGAGGGTACACACACACACACACACACACACACACACACACACAGCCCTGGAACAAAAGCACTTGAATGCTACTAACACAAAAATACATGTGAAAATTGCTTCATGCATTATTTCTTTTTCTCTCTCTTTTTTCCGAATTTTCCAATTGATTTTCCAATTGAAATTCAATTCTCCAATTGAAATGAAATCAAATTGTGATTAAATTAAATTAAAGTGTATAGAGCTACTTTTGATAATACAGTGATGATCTGTTTGCCTCTTCCAGACCCAGAGTCCCTCGCACAATCAGCAGTATTCAGGGAATGGAGTGGCTCCTACCTTTGTTAAGGTAAAACACACCTATCTATACATATATACATATACACTGTATATAATGTAGAATGATAAAGGACATTGACGAAATTAAAATACTAAGACTATATGATTCAAATACTTTGAAAAAGACTGTTATTTCTTACTTATAAGTAAGAAAAAATCTCTTCTAATGTCTTTCTCTCTCTCCCTCTCTCTATCTCTCTGTGTCTGCATCCCATCTTCATCTCCATCTTCATCTTCATCCCCTCTGCCAGTGTCTCCACGATGTGTCGACAGTGAAGGGCCAGCTGGTGGTCCTGGAGTGTCGGCTGAGGGGAACTCCCCCCCTGCAGGTCATGTGGTACAGAGAGGACGAGCAAATACTGGACTCCGATGATTTCAGGATACTGCGCAAGAGTGAGTGTGTGTGTGTGTGTGTGTGTGTGTGTGTGTGTGTGTGTGGGTGTGTGGGTGTGTGTGGGTGGGTGTGTGGGTGTGTGTGGGTGGGTGGGCGGCAGAGAAACGTCCTAATCCCTAGAAAATAAAAAGGAAAGACCCCTGGCTACGGCTCGGCCCCATTGCGCTCACATGGATGTGTCGTATTGAGCGAGGAAAACATTTACAGTGTGATAATTATCTAAGTGGGAGGCTCGAGTGTGCAAGTTGGCAGGAGGGCCGAGCGATCAGTGACTCGTCCCCCGCGGGTCCAGTCCCTCGTGTGAAGAGAGAATTTATGATGAAGCATAGAGCATAGAGCATATCAAAACCAAAAAGTTGTCTAACAGAAGGGCTCAAGGTTTTCTTCAAGTGTGAAGTATCGATTTGTGAAGTTGCTGATACATGAATTTAGAGTTTCAAAATGACATTTGGAAAAAAGTGACACCTTCTCTTGCCTAATTATTGCTGACATGAAAGTAAAACAAATTTTTGGAAAACTATCATCTGCACTTATGGACTGCTAAGTGATACACTTCAAAAATAAAATAAAATAGATGTATAGCAACTTGGAATGAAATCCCTTCAATTCTAATCTGGATAAGAGCAGCAGCTAAATGTCATACATGTGAAACTAAGTTCAATTCAAAATAACTGACATCTGTCTCTCCTTGTTTTCCCAGAGGCCAGTTCTGCATCAGTACCAGGTGAGCAGGGGTTACATAATGTGACAATACCAACCTGGGCTACTTTGCCCAGGTTGGTGATTGATAAGTGATTGGTTAATATATTGTGGATAAGAGCGGCAGCTAAACTTTGATAAGGTGCTCAGTTTGTGTTAACTGCCACAAAAAATAGGTAAAACTTATAATAAATTGACTCCCTATGAATGTTCAGTGAAGCATTTTTGCCAAGTGACGCCAGACTAAAGGTCTAAGGCTATTGGATTGGTACTTGGTATCATATTTCATATCATACAAGTTTAGTACTCAGAATTGGCATCAGTGGACAGTGAAAAGTGTCCACTGTTTTCAGTGTCATGCACTTGTTGTTTCTTCCAGGCTGCATAGATAAATGTTGCCACATACAATCCTCCTTTTCTGAGGCATATCTCCTTCATAATCAGGGTTAAAGTTAGGGTTAAGTGTCACATGAAGTATGTTTTCCCGGACTTTACAGATAGGGTTAGGGTGTCACATTGAATCCAACTTTTCAGATACAGATCTCAACTCTTTCATAATCAAATAATTAAATGAAATGAGCAGAAATAGAGGTCGTTTTGCTATAGAGCATGCTTCTCAGTGTGATATCGGTGGTAGCCTACTGGGTGCACTCTGCAGCTTGGCACGCTAGCGGCTCCAAGTGGCAGCGAGAGGTAACTGCTCCAAAACTGTTTGGACTTTAATAACCAGAGATCCTGTAAGGTGACATCAGTAAACTGTGATGCTTTCTACCAAAGGAAACCGAAGAAACGAGAGGCAATGATCTGGTGAGTCCAGCTTTCTCTGGACAGAGTGCTGCTCACTGCTGTTTAGGAGACAGTTTGGATTTTGCTCTTAAGTTTGGATTCATCTCTTCCTTTGTGCTGAGATCTCTCACCAGTATTCATACCCAACACCAGAGTTTCATTCAGGCAAACAGGTTGAATCTACAACACCTCAATTAGTGGCGATGAGACACTCTTCTCTGTTGCAGCCCCACTTTGTGATTTAGACCGCTAAGGCAGGTGGATTTTTACATACAAAATCTTGCCAAATGCTGTGAAGTCATTCGTAAAACTATGGTGAAAACACTGCTGTTGACACCTGAAGAGTTTTAATTGATGGAAGCAAAACTTGATACGTTTTGAGTCCTGCTGTTTGTGTGCACCTCTGCAGAGGAGCTGTGTACGCTGGTGATCACAGAAGCCTTTCCAGAAGACTCTGGCCTGTTTAAATGTATGGCCCTCAACTCCTTCGGCACCGTCTCCTGCTCAGCCATCCTGGAGGTTTACAATGGTAAGATGTCCATCTATATGCCAATCTGCCTATCTCAAACCTATTTGGCTATACCGGGAATGATTAGTCAGTCTTTTGTAATAACGCTCTGTGTATCCCATCTCCTGCAGACCTGGAGGAGCAGCTGGAAATCGAGGCCGTCCACCAGCAGGAGGGGGTTTCTCTCCGACAGGAAAAGGAGGAGGTTTTCCAGCAGCAGTGTTCCTCTGTACAGGACTCTTCCTCAGAGCGACAGAGCGCCGAGGAGTTTCCCCCGCTGCTGCCCGACTCCTTAACCCTCCCCCCTCCCGAGTGGCCCGACAGCCCCCTGGAGGATACTAGCATCCCCAGCGTTGCAGAGTGAGTAGATGGTACACACACACATGAATCTGTCAGTGTAATTAAGTGGAAAATGAAAATATCATTTTTCAGAATTCAACAGGTTCTCTGGTTCTGGATTAGTCTCTTGTTTAAACATGTATGGAAATTTCTTCTATTGTGGTGTTATTCATTGGGGAAATGACAATGAGGATAGTATTCTTAGATTTTTTGAGATTTTGGTTTTGGTTTCCACACGTATCCCGGTTATTGTGGTTCTAGATTTGCTTCTAATGCAGGTTGTCATGCTAAAACTTTCTCCTGTTCTTGCTCTAAAAGACTCTTATTTTGAAGTCAAAAGCAATTACTGTAAGCAAACAAACAAATAGATAATAAATCCCTTTTCCACTTTGCCCTTTTTTCTCTTATTTCTTTTTCTAGCCCTTTGCTGTCACATTCTATGGTTACAGGCATATTGTCAAGGCACCATAACCTCTGACACTTGACCTCTTTTAATGTTGGTGAAGCTTATTCTCCTGTTGCACTCAACATTAAATGACTGGTATTTGATTGTGCTAAAGCATTAGACCCACTAGTTGTATTTTATAGAAGACTTTGGCTATGTTATATGTTGCTGTTTTCTTTAAATTTCTCATTATTAACAGCAGTACTGGGAATGTTTTTTTTACACTGCTGTAGTTCTGATGTAAGTCCACATGAGGTCCCTGTTGCTTTATTCTGACACCAGGCAATTTTCTCAGTCTCTTTTCTTTCTTTCTTTCTTTCTTTCTCACTTACATACCCACTTGCTTATAAACTTACAGTAGGCGACTTACTCACTTAGG
Source organism: Centroberyx gerrardi (assembly GCF_048128805.1). Lineage (NCBI taxonomy): Eukaryota > Metazoa > Chordata > Actinopteri > Beryciformes > Berycidae > Centroberyx > Centroberyx gerrardi. The sequence goes on from NC_136012.1 coordinate 6,693,973, forward strand.
TGACTTACTGAGGTAATTATCACACCCCTGAAAGTGGAATAGGGAAAAGAATCTGTACACTTTATTTTCAAGGCATTAGCCCATTGGCCCTTCTCACGCTGCATTTAGCTTAAGGAGAACTTATTAACCTTGTGCATAATAGTGCATTGAAACAGGGTTAAGCTGACTCTTAGCCCACACAGGGATCAGGGTAACAATGGGATTACAATTTGCAGGGTGGGAAATAGAATGACATTTAATTATTGTTTTTTAATTTTCATTGATTAAAAAAAAAGGGATTTGTGCAACATTTGGTAAATGCTGTGCCTGCTGTTCTCATATTAGTGTAAAACGCAGCCTCTCGTGCCTTATTGCTTAATTTAATAACGGCTTTCAGTGTGATTCAGCCAGTCATAACTGATAATCACAACTATCCGTTATAATTCAGCTTCAATGGTTCAATTTAGACAGAGAACTGAGATGCTAGCTAAATGAAGTGGATCTGGTGACGAGCCCGCGCTCTGGAAAATAAAATACATCAGCTGGGACTTGCGCGGTCACGTCACTCCGCATACCCGGCGTGTGCGCGCACTGTCACCTGTTGCAGTCCAGTCCTCCTTTCACATCAGTTTGGACTCTCCTTCATACAGGGAAAACTACATTACATTTAACCACTGCTGAAGTTTATGGATAGTTCTTTGGCGTAGAAAAGTTTACCAAGGTAAGACATTATCTTTGGATGGTTTGGACGGTTGACGGTTGACATTTTAACCCGCCGCTAACTTTCGCTACTCGAAAGTGCGGAGCCATAACGGCTTTATTTCCACCGGGACAAAAATGTTTAGACCTAGCTACATTTCTGTTTATTTTATTGAAGCTTCATATGTGTTTTTTTAAACGCCCAAATTATCGTAGAGCACTTGGCAAATGAACTTCAGGCTATTTTGGGGCTTGTGTCATCTGTCTCGGTCCTCATTCAAACAGGCTAGGAGGAAATATCAAACGTTCAAATGGAGTTTTTGTACAGGCAGCTCCGACCTTATTCCTTCAATTTCTTAATTATGCTAATTATTAAGTGAAAATATGTTGAATATGTCGGACCCCAGCCTTTGTCTTTTATAGCCTCAAACGTGTCAGTGACCCCCAGATATATACAATTTCTGTCATAAGAAGCCCTATCTGAGAGGTTTCATGTTGTTTGATGTGATTTGATAACTGGACAACGGTTAATAAGTAGGCTAACGTTACTGTTGGTAGGGAGTTAACAGTGGAGACAGTGAAACCTCTCACACACCCCTAGCCTATATCACTCTCACTTTCCTAGCTTTAAATGAAATAACAGTGAGATAAAACTATTCCTAACTTTGCTGGGGACCCTCTGGAGCCCCTCTAAGCACCCCAGACTGGGAACTGCCATTAATATCTGTCTTTATTGTGTTGAGTTGTGTTCTGCTGCATGCCGGACAGTCCATGCCATGGCCTGCTGGTACCCAAGTGCCTAGAATGGGCTATGAGCTCATCTGTAATGTGAAGTGGTGATATGGGCTGTGTGTCCTTCAGAGTTAACCCTTTACCAGCACACTCATAGAGGCAGAGCTCATACTGTGTTCAAGAAAAAAATATATATTGTCGTCCTAAAATAAAAATTGGAAGGATACCATACAAATTTCAGCAAATTTCTAAAATATCAGGCAGGCACTACAGAATTAAAAATTAAATCTAAACTACAGAAAATGTTTAGTAATGCCATAGGAGATAAAACAAAATACCATAAAGAACTGTAAGATCATTATAAACTCACAATTGTGTAACACAAACACACTGTAAGTCCCTATAGGAATATTATAATGACTTTTGTTACACCTGCGTTACATGCTGCATCACTTTAGCTTTTCATTTATCTTTACGGTCCTTGATAAATAAGATCAAGTTCAATAAGCATATTGGCTTGGTTCATATTAAACAGCAGCAACTGTTTCACTGAGGCGGTATAATGTGTCCATTCCATATTAGTGGTTGGAGGGTATGATCTCATCTGTAATGTGAAGTGCAGATATGGCTCCTGTGTCCTTGACAAACCCCCCTTCACAACAACAGTTGTTCAGAGTCTGTTGGCGAGGATTTCAGTTTTAAGGTCATGTTGAGTTCCTTTGGCCAACTTGAACTTTGGCCGGTTGCCTATGTGGTTCTTAGGGTGAGCGGGTGAGGAACTGGACTCATTTGTAATATGAGGTGCTGCCATTGGTGCCAGTCTGTTTCCTTCAGTAAAAATAACCACCTCAGATGAATGGTTTGACACTGTAGGCTAGTTTGTATGGCTGGGTTAACATCACTTTCAATTGTGAATTCAAATATTGAAAATGTGGCACAAGACCTTACGTCTAACCTATTAAGAAAAGTGTTCTATAGTGTTTATATAGGCTATTATTTATTGTGTTCTTAATTAAAACAAATAAATTATATTTTGTGTCTGATGCATGAGTGTCAGCCAGGTATCATTGATGTCCTGCCTCCTAAAGGAAAACTCCACCCTCAGATACTCTTACACTGTTATCATCAATCTGTGATGTTCAGTGCATACCAGGAGTTACTTTGTGTGTTGTAATTTACTTTTTCAGTGTACCCACTTTTACTCAACATGCCTTTTCTACTTCTACTTCAGTTAGTTTCCTACATTTCCCAGAATGCCTTTCGACAACCCCCAGAGAGTGTGCCTAAATGCGTGTAGGTGGAGCAAGCAATAGCTTTCTGGTCTATTGAGGCTACTGTTGGTGCAGAGATTGGCATCTCTTCCTCTTCTATGATGGATTTCTCCTTGTATGATTTTTGAACATCGGTGCAAATTCGTGAGTCTAGAAAGAAACTCAACAGACACCAAAACCTGACGCTGACTGTTGATGTTTTAGATAGATGCAAATTGTCCTGCTATTAAACTCCATTGTAGCTGCACTGGAAATGTCGTGACGTGACGTGACGTGACGTGACGTGACGTGACGTGACGTGACGTGACGTGACGTGACGTGACGTGACGTGACGTGACGTGACGTGACGTGACGTGACGTCTTCTTTTGGCCAGTTAGACACCCAAGAATACGAAAAATACACCACCATTTAACTGAAGAGATGGAGAGAAGTTTCTTAGTCTGTGTTAAGCTGAACTGAAGAGTGAAGGATGATTCTCTCTAAAGAACCAAGAGGTGTCAAATTAAGAGCAATGAAATTAAGTTTGATTGATCATTAATTGCATTCATTGCAGTAGTTAAGGTTGACTTGCCTCAGCTGCTAAATATTGGACTTATTACATTTCCGTGGTATGAACTGCTTCTATGTTAAAGAGTAATGACAAGTTAGAATTTTGCTTAGTGAAGCAGGATTACACAAGGCAACAGTAAACCTGTCGTCCTCCACTAATGATGCAGACCCTCTCCTGCTGGCCAATCAGTAACAAATATGTCACCTTGTTTTGACCTGTAATTATTAATACCCCCCTTGGGTCAAACTTGGGTTATTTTGAAAATGCCAGAACACAGTGGTGACATGCATCAGATTCATCAAAATCGAACCAGTGGAGTCTGAGATATCGGTTTTGACGGACAGATGGATGGATAGACGAATGAACGAATGAACAAAAAGATACCAATCCATAGTCCCTCTCTTGATGAAAATGATACATCTCACTACTCTTGATAAAAATGATGCATCTCACCACTCTGTGTTCTGACATTTACGAAATTGCATCGATTGGCCCGAGGGGGGCGCTACAGTTACAGGTCAGAACAAGGTGACAAGCAGGTTGAACCATCAAAACAAAGCTAAATTCAGAAATTCCAATTAAGTGTTGATATTGTTGTCCCTCTGTTTTCATCGGTCATACAAAGGACTTAGAGAGTAGCACGCACCTACCCACAATGCCATGCAGTGCGTGTCGCAGTGGTGTGTGTGTGTGTATGAATTGGGGGTTGGGCGTCTGCACCTGCCAGCTGATGTCGGAATTCCTAGACCGATATAGCTTCGGCCACTTTATCTCACACACACACACACACACACACACACACACACACCCTAACACTAACATACACATACATTACATACACATACTCTCATTAAAGCACACTAACAAGATAACATATACAGTACACACATGCTGATTAACACACTAGCACACACTTAACTCACTAACTCAATCACTATGCACATAATACACACACACCTAGTCCACGACACTGAGGCAGGCTAACATCCACACCATGCACAGGCTCATGCACACACACACACACACACACACACACACTACATAACATGACCACTTAACCATCTGTATAGGCAGAGGCCCTGTGACCTGCATGGGTGAGTTTTGGTGGAAAGAGCAGATCTTGACACTCAGAACATCAGTATTAGTGTTCTGAATTATCAGGTTATCTGCGGACTCTTTAAAAAGTATGAAAAAGTCTTAAAATAGACCATCTAAATGTAAGGCCTTGAAAGGTATCATGTCTCTGGTTTTCTTTGCACTGTGGATTCACACTTAGATTACAGAACAGAGTTAGTAGTACAATATGCAAAACATGTTTTTTTCTTCTTCGAAATCTGCTTCACAAAACACAATTGGACTTCCTCTCTATTAATTTCTTGCTATCCTAAGGTAGACACAGATTTAAATAAATACAGTCACAGGAAACATATAAGAGCCATTTTCTGGCCAACGGTTTACATCCAGCAATGTGATCTTATAAAATCACATTGTGAGAGTCAGATCTCAACAGTTGTGTTGAAACGACAAGTGTAACCATAGCTTTTGTCAGTGATGGATATGCTGATTCTTGCTACTGCTCTCTTACAGTACTTCAGATAAAGGTTGTAAGCTCAACATGTTGAAGTTAGCTTAGTCTTGCATTGCCAGACTTTTCTCCACACTTCTCTGTAGCTCTGTAACCCAGCTAATGGGATAACTCTAATTCAAGAGTTTCTACCAACACTAGTGCAGCCTCCTCCGCTCTCCCCTATGTGATTGTTTAACCTTGACAGTTCCTGCTGTGATCACATCAGCCGCCCAGCAGCAGTCTGGTGGAGCGAGACAGCAGGGAAACCTTTTCAATTCTGTTTGATTCCCACTTCTACAGTATGTCTCTCCTAGCGCTCTCAACTCTGTCTCAGTGCACCCTCGGTTTGGTTCATTACATCAAGGTTTCTCAAATGTTCTCATGTCACGGACCCCCAAATAGACACACATTAGGCCACAAATCCCCATATGAGAAGATGTTTGTTAATGATTCAGTTTTGAATTATGTAACCGTCTATACTGTACATGGGAAGATAATGTGGTGAGAGAGAAACCTATGATTAGAATAAGACATTCTGTATTTGGGATAATTACGAGAGAAATAGGCTAAATTGTAGTGAATTTAAACTATTTTAACTATTCATTTTGCTGGGGACGCCCTGGTGACCCTGCAACTCCCTTAAAGACACATGGAGGATTTCATCACTACCAATTTTTTAAATTATTTCAGAGAGAGATGGTAATTGCTAAATAATATACATACAGAGTCAAATTTGATGAAAAGCAATGGGCTGAAATGCTTTCATTCGCATTAAATGTCATTTGATATCAGTATCAAATTCTAGGTCAGTTGACACTGGCATTGACCAAAGGTGCTTTGTGGCCTCATGAGACAGGGAGAGAAAGACAGAAGAACAGCGGAAGACTGTGTGTGTGTGTGTGTGTGAGTCAGAGAGAAAGAGAGGGATAGAGTGAGGTTGAGACAAACAGAGAGTTACTGCTATTGTCATTATGCCCCTGCGTAGCCCAGGCCACGTGGTAGCCATGGTAACAACATTCTTTCCTACTAGAAAAGTAGAGGACCAGCCGGGCTCAGTATTACAGGAAGTAAACAACCGAGTGGGCTGAAATGGGAGCAGAACCATAGAGCTCTGCTATGCTCATTAGACGGTCCCACTGGTGCCATGGCTGCTGAACTTCTGCATTTATTGTTGTTAGAGAAACTTGATCATTTTGTCCCTGTTGACATCAGTCATCATTTAGACCTTGATGCCAGCATCATTCTACTGGTGCAAACTGGAGCCATATGATGGTCCTATGGACATCATGTTCTCTCTTCTAGTGTTGCATGCACAGAACTAGAATGACTAGAATTGCCATACCTAATCAAATAAGCACTCTTGATTGGTCTTTTGACTGGTACAACTCAAGATGGCTGCCACAGAATGTTTGATAATACCAGCACTGGTTTGTTGTTTGAGACTCCGGGAACATCATGTGTTACTATGGCCATGGCATTCCTTCCTGGCCATGATATAACCCCACAATCAGCTATTCTCTGTTATCTGTTGCTCCTGGGCTCCGGTAGAGGAGATTGGAGAATTGCGTTTTATTTACTGCAATTATAATGCGGAACAGGTCTCAAAATCACACTCTAAAATCAATAGTATAGCCAATCTATTTTTGAAGGTCTACAATCTAGAAAAATGCAAAAACGTATTTTAATCAATAAAATGAAAAAGATTTTTCAATCAATGCGTTAAGCTTTATTAGCCTACCTGTTCCCGTCTTGTGTTTCATTTCATGGACAGACAGGTGTTGGATTGCAGCCTGGGCTACAACATGGTGGAGTGAAAAATGCAAGGGCCTTGGCTTGTTTGTTGCAAGAGATTTGTAAACGCTTACTGTTTATGTAGACTTTATGTAGAGGCAATTTTACACACAGCCATGGACATCAGCTGGGTATAACAAGGTGTTGCATTTGCTATACCTCAGCCTCAGGTGAAAAGAAGCAGCAGGTGAGACACTGTCTCTGTCTCTCTGCTAACATGTCCCTGTCTGTTTCTATCAGCTTCCCAGAGCCTCAGCCAGCCAACTACTCCTCTGAAGAGCTTTTTGGACGCAGCGAGGAGGAGCGTGCCCTGAGCTCAGAGGGTCAAAGGTCACTGGAGGTCACGGTCCAGGCCTGTACGCCTAGCCCTCCACCTCCCCCCTCGCCGCCACCACCAATCCAAGTCGAGGAGAAAGCCCCCGCGCCCAAACTGTTCACCCCGAGCAAGCTCAGTTTCACTGTAAGTAACTTTGTTTCTGTTTTTGTATCATTTTTCAATAGCAGGGTTTCCATCCAAGTATTTTCATGCAAATTATGATATGTCAAATTAAAAAGGCTGAATGGAAGGCTGTAAAAATACCTGTCCATCACGACCTCCCAAAAATGTTGTCTCTTTCTACATTTAGGAAGCCTGTTTATTTGCTTCAACTGAGCTGATTGAAATGCATCTGATTTTTATTTTTTCAACATGTCAAAAGTTGACTTAAAATTTGCTTGACAGTGGAAGGAAACATACATATAGTAGATTTACTGTTCCCTCTTCTCTCTAATCTGACAGTTAAGTATTAACTGTCAGATTAACTGTCAGATTATTAACTGAATCATACTGGGTCATACTATGGTATGTTGTGTATGGTATGTAATGTGTCATTTTGCAGTCTTCATCTCAGTCATATCTCAAATTAATTGGTTAAGTTCTATTATAATCCTGATTTCCTCCTCTCCCTCTCAGTCCTCATCCCAGTCAGGAAGCAACATCATGAACCTGTCGGACCTCCCCACCTTCACTCCCAGCGCCTTCCCTCCCAGCGGCTTCAACTATGAGCGACCGAGACATTTCATCCAGTCGCAGCCGGCCTTCCAGGCTCCCAGCTACGACAGCGTGCAGAGGGAGGCCCAGCAGAACCAGAATAACTCCCAACAGGACCTGAATAGTCCACAGAATAGTGTGAATATTACGGAGGCGCTGGGTCAAACTAAAATGATGTCAGCACAAAGCCAGTCTGTTTCTCACAGTCAGTCGGTCTCTCAGTCGGTCTCTCAGTCGGTCTCTCAGTCTCTGTCACAGACTCAGTCCCAGTTTCAGTCACTAAACCTCAGCCAGAACCAAACCCAATATCTGGCTCAAACCCAAATCCAGACCCAGGCTAACGGCACCGGCAAGTCCTCCCCCTCTTCCTCCAATCTCAGCTCTCCCATCCTCACCCCCGCTTCCCCAGCTCCGCCGCCGCCTCCTTCCTCCACCTCCGCCTCGCTCACTCCCTCCGTCTCCATCTCCTCCCCCTCCTCCTCCTCCTCCCTCCCCGCCTCCTTGTCCTCTCTCCCTCGCACCCCCATGCGCTCCACCATCACCCTCACCCCCAGCGTGCCCAGCGCCACCGGCCTCGGCAGCGCCACCCTGCCGGCCAACCAGGACACCAGGTCCGCGCCCGCCGCCTTCCTCTGCTCCGTCCTGCCCTCCCAGTCCTCCTTCTCGCCCTACTCCCCCTCCAAACTGTCCCCCATCTCCGGCCTGCCCCTGTCCCCCTCCTCCCCCACCCGCTCCCCGCTCTCCCCCTCCAGCCCTCTCCTCCCCGCCCGGGCCGCCTCTTCCTCCTTCCCCCAGCAGCCTCTCCCAGTCTCCCCCTCCCTCCCACGCTCCCCTCTGTCCTCCTCCTCCTCCCCCTCTTTCCCCCAGCCCAACCCGCCCCACAGTCAGAACAGAGTACCGCCTGCTGTCGTCTCCCTGCCCGCCAGCTACAAGGGGACGCCTAGCATGTGAGTCACAGCGTACATCTATTTTGAAGATGTACACATGCAGTACATTTACAGACAGACACAGACTCATTTCCCATACTTGCATACCATTTCACACACACACACACACACACACACAGGGCTTCATTTTTTGGTTGCTGACATTCACCATGTGGGCAAAATCCTGTTTCTGGTTTCCCATGGAATTTCTGTAATATTATGGAATTTAGAGAGGTGTATTCCAGACAGGGCAAGTCAGGAAATACTCTGAAAAAGTTAGATAATATCAGGAAATTTTACAAATGGGTCACTTTAAAGGAATATACTGGAATGTATTTTATAGGTTGGTTCATGCATTTATTATATTAGATGATGGTGATGTTTTTCACAGCAGCCCAACTACAGTGGAAACCATACTGTTCACAAGAACCTTTCTGAGCTGAAAAGCAGCATTAACAAACCAGGAAGGAATAACATGTTTTAGGTCATGGAAGTGCTCCAACTTAGTTATGGAAAGTTATAAGTCATGGAATTTCACATCAGGACCACAGTGGGAACCCCGCTGTTTAAGCATGCATGCCAAGCATTTCTAACAGTCTAACAGTCTAATCTGCAGTTTAAATGCTTTTGTTAGCATCTATTAGGAATAATTTCCAGACAAATGTTAGTGTTTTGTCTGATAAATGACTTGTAGGTCAAAGCACCTTTCAGCCAGGCTGCCAGGGACAAAGGTTTATTCCCAGATAAGTTTTGGATAAAGTTTTGTTGTAGCATTAAAGTTAGTTGATGCCTTGCCTCTCCTTTCCTCTCACTATCTCTCCTCTGTTTTGCTCTGTTCCTCCCTCCCTTTCTCCTTATATATAATTGTGATAACCTTGTTTTTGTCTCACTCTCGCTCTCTCAGTCTTCCGAAGCCCATCCTGAAGAAGTCTGTCGCTCCTCGCCCTTCCTCCGCTCGCTCCACAGATGAAGACATCCAGGGCTCCAAAGACGCCCTGATCCAGGATCTGGAGAAGAAGCTACGCTCAAAGGAGGCCAGGAGGAGAAGCAGCCAGGTACCGGGCTTTGTGTGTGCTTACGCGACTCCTGCTGTGCAGAATCCCTGCCCTACATAACGTGTTGCATGTGGGAGAAGCCTTTGTTTTGCATTTCACACACCCCCCCCCCCCCCACACACACACACACACACATACAGTACATTTTTTGAACATTTAAATGCTAACAAAATTCACAACTGCGATATTTTGTCAAAAAAATCACAACACGATTTTTTTGCCAGTGTTGCACAGGCTGAATTGTGTGTCAGTGTCTCCCCCTCTATACTGAAGCTGTCCTATAAGCAACATAAGGCTACGTGCATGCAAGTGTGTGTGTTCCCTGACGCTGTGTGTGCGCGAGACAATATATTAACAGTATAGATGCCTCCCTTCCAACAGAAACTGTCCTATGAAGAGCGCATGGCTCGCAGGCTGCTGGGTCCAGACAATGCCACCTACATGTTTGACCAAGACAGTCTTTTAGACTCACAACTCGACCAGGTACGACGTTGGTTCCTGAACTTTTACTTCGTCTGCTGACTCCAGATTTAGGCCCAGAAACCCTTGCAAACTAAACAGTGTGTCTTCACGTCGTTCTGATGTTGAACGCAGAGCCAACTCTGCTGCACTTGTGAGCTGCTCAGCGACAATTAAGCACAGGCATTCACAGTGGCTCCAGTCCAAAACCCATTAGCTGTAGTTTTTCCATTAGGTAAAGACCACATATTATCACAGTCGTTTGAGTTTGAATGGCTGTAAAGGGACCCCATTTTCCTCTCAGGGCCTCCTCATGGGCTCCCAAGCCTAAGGTTGAAAAAGCCTGGCAGACATTATAATACTGTATAATCAGTAGCCTGGAGGAGCTGCCTCATGCTGTCATTTTGACCAGTTGACTGAAGCATGCATGTGTGTGCGCGCGTGTGTGTGCGCGCGTGTAGGATTGTTCTGTCAGAGAGCCTCTCCAGCTCACGGGGCTTTGCACAAGCTATTCTGTTTCCCTCTCTCACACAGCATGCACACACACAAAACATGCAACACACACACACACACACACACACACGCACACACACACACAAAACATGCAACACACACACGTCCTCTCTAGCCAACAAGGTTTGTCGGCTGCTATTTCTAGCCTGCTTTCTGAGAATGAGCCCCTTTTCAATGGTGACAACAGGACCATTGTGTCAAAATAGACACACACACACACACACACACACACACACACACACACACCAAAAACAACACGTGTGCCCCCTAGCCCAGTCCCCCTCCTGGCATTTTGTTACACAGTTGGTTGTCAAAGCTATTTCAGGGCAGAAAGGGTAAACGTACCATTACCTCTGCTCTACCTCACATACATGCACACACACACACACACACACACACACACACACACACACACACACACATTAACACCAACAGGGCAAGTTGTCAAACACTTAAATGGTGATTCCGTGTGATTAGATGTATTTTCAAGAGGACATTTATCTGAGAAAAGCACAGATTGACAGGTTTGATGATTAAATCGACTGCTGCAATAATGGACAGAAATAATGGTCGAGTAATAATTGATTAGGTGTTGATCTGCGCTTTGTTTTCTGTGTTCCAGCCAGAGTCACCAGAGGGAAGGCACACAGGAGGACTATGGTAAATGTATTTAATGTACCGATATTGCATACAATCAGTCTCACAGTGCTCGCAGTGGGAGCCAGGATCCTGGGATTTCCCATCCAGATTCTTTCCATCCTCTTCCAGGAGTGACATGAGTTACCCAGGAAATGAAATATTGCGTAAATCTATGCAGTGTAATGCTAAATCAATCTGTTTTGAAAAATAAGAGGATTAAAAACTACAATGGTCTTATCATCTCGGTTTTCAAATTTGTCCAGCTCATGAATATCTGGCACTTTTTGTTTCTGCCTATTTGTGTCTGTGCAGCGAGCCTCAAGCTGCTCTGTGCAGCCATGCATGCATGCGGCTTACGCTGCAAAACTATCCATCTTAATAGTCATTTAATGTTGTACTGAGCCTTAAAAACATATTTTTCTTGAAACAAGTGCAAAAAAGTCTTCCAGTGTGCCGAGATAAATCCACAAAAGCTCTCGAAATAGATTAAACGGCATTGGAAAAAAGTGGAATTATCTCACCCCCATTGGCATTTTGTTTTCACTTGTGCCAAGGAAAACAACATTTCAGCACTCAACACAAAGACAGTGACTTATTAAGATGGACATTTTTGCAGTGTCGTGGGAACCACTGCTTAAAATATATCCTAGGCTTAGCTTTTATTATATTGCTACATAACACAATTTTAATGGGATTCCGGGGAGAACCGGGAGAGGGAGGTTATACTCTAGGGATGGAAAATGGGTACATTTTCAGGAATATTTTCATCCCTACCCAGCACTAATATACCCAGTGTTAACTTAGCCTCTACATTGTGTAAGTTAAGTTTCTCTTAAACCTATTGAGTGTTCTTTAAATACCAATATAAATATCATGACAATGCTTACTAGCATTTTTAGGGTCACTTTTTTCCCATTCCATTGACTGACAGTAGGCTTGTACAGCCTTCCAGGCGAGACAGACACTTGATCCGCAACAGGGTTAGTATGGGGGTTAGCCTGGTCCAGGTTAAGTTTCTGGATCAACTGCGATTGTGTGTGTGTTGAGTTTGTCTTCACTAGCCATCCTGGCTCCAGTCCTTCATACAGTATCCATGCTGTCAGAGGTCAGAAACGGAAGAGGAATTAACGTGTGTGTGTTCATGTGTTTCCAGTAGTGGACTGGAAAATTCAGTCATTGAGTCAGTCATCACAGCAATTATGAATGAATAATATCTCCCTCTCCCTCTCTCTCCCTCCCTCCCTCCCTCCCTCCAGGGGGAAGCACCACTCGGGGACAGATGACAGGGGAAACGAGGGCTCGGCTATCCAGGAGAAATGTTACGCTCCTCGCTTCCTGCAGATCCCCCCAGACCTCACTGTGGAGGAGGGACGCTTCTGTAGGATTGACTTCAAGGTGAATCTCACATACACGCACACGCACACACACACACACAGATAAACACTGAAGGGCTGAAAGATTCTGTATTATCAATGTCAAGGTTATTAATGCACTCATACTCCATGGGTAGAGCCAGGCAACACTGCCAGGGTGAGGGGTTCAGTTCCCACTTGGGGCAACACATTCTAAAACATAATCTCTTCCTTCCCTCCCATCAGGTCGGAGGCCTCCCCACCCCAGACGTCTCCTGGTACCTGGACGGCAAAGCCATCCGTCCGGACGACTACCATAAGATGCTGGTGTGTGAGAAGGGGATGCACTCGTTCATCATCGAAATCGTCACCGTTCACCATGCCGGCGTGTACGAGTGTGTGGCCATAAACCGCGCCGGGGAGAGCAGGTTTACCATGAGGCTCGATGTAATAGGTAAAAATGTCATTTATTTCTGTCTGTTATGTCAGGTTGTGTGTCCGTCCACTAAGATACCTTCTTCGCTACCTTTAAAGACATAACATGCTTTCCTTAAGCACATGACAAGCTCCAAGCATCAAACGGACAGTCAATAGACCAAATCTTTTACTGCTGTCATGTAGCTTTTTTCAGTAAACTCTCCTCTTGCTACATATACATTCTGTTTTCACACTTGTGAAAGAAAAAACAGACACCTATGACTAGTGTGTTAAATTCAACAAGGTAAAGGTGCACTGAGCAACTTTGCACATTGGCAGCCCCAAAATGGCAGTGAGAGGTAACTGTTTGAATTTTGAGGACTTCATTACCCAGAAATCGTGTGAGGTGAGTAGATAATGACTGAAATGTAATCTGAGGTAACCTAATCCTTTAAGTTTTGACTTGTCACTTCCTGTGAGTGACACCAGAATAGTAATAATAATTTGGGCAAATAGGGTGAATCTATGGCGTCTATATTAGGAGGAATGGGACACCCACTATGTGATTTAGGCTGATAAGACTGATAATTTTTACATAAAAAATATTGCCTAGTGCTTTAAATTGTCATTGATTTTATCCTCTATTTGGATCTATATCTCCAGCACCTCCGGAAGAGTTTTTTTTTCCAGAGTGGCGGCAAGTTTTGTACCACCAGAAGAAAAAAATGTCTTTTGAATTGTTTGGAAAATCTTGCAGTAGTAATGCAGGGCTGGATTCTATTCACATTCAGTTCAGCCAATTCAGGAAGAGGGTTTCTCTTCATATATTTAAAAACTTCTGGCACGAAAACATTCTCCAGCCTCTATCATTAGCAAATGAATTGCAGTTTCCATTTACGTTTTGAACTGATTCAGCTGAAGGTGAGCCGAGCCGGCGCTGGTAGGAATGTCAGCTGTAATATTAAGTTCTGTCAACTCCTCCTTCCTCCCTGCAGCCCAGGAGGTTCTCCGTCCTCCCACCTTCGTGCAGAAGATGTTGAACTCCCGAGCTCTAGAGGGCGACACTGTGAGGTTAGAGTGTAAAGTGGACGCCTCCCCTCCTCCTCAGCTCTTCTGGAAGAAAGACAAAGACATGCTGCGCATCGACCCCAACAGAATGAGGTGGGGAAACTAAATAAATACATAAATAAATGAATGAATATTACACCTAAACCCCTCTAAAATGTGTTGGAAATTCTGTAGCACTCTAGCGCCTACTATGCCTCAGCAAATTGCCCCTCTGGGATATTGAAGCTATAAGTGTGATATTAAGCGCCTTTGGGTGTCACTGTCTTAACCAAGATCCACCAATGTCCTTCTGCAGCCCCTCTTGAAAATTAAGTTATTTCACATGTCAAACAAAACTGTATGATTCTTATACAGATAGTCTATTCAAAAGAATGGGTTCACACTCATGTCTGTCATAAACTGAATTAAATATTGTTAAAATATTCTTGAGTGCAGCTCCATTGTTTTGAATAACCAGAAATTATATTTCACTCACATTCTGCTGCTTCATCTTGTGCACCTGCTAACAATTTTTGCATGGGATATGCATGATGTGCTTATACATCATGCATGGGAGGGAAAGGGAGGTGAGTCAAGAGGCAAATGTCATTTTGCATATCTGGGTGATTTTTGATAGAAAACTGAACCTACACAGACACCTTATTGCAGTAGAAGTTAGCTCACCCCAAAGTCAGCAATCTGAAGTGACCAGGCACAGTGAACAAAGTGAATCAAGTGGACCAAAATTTTAAAATATATTTATTGTGCACAATTGAATTTATTTTCTTGTATGTATGCCATTAAGATTATTTTAACTGTGCATGCATAATCGATATTTTGAACATGTTTGTGTGTATCTGTTTTAGCCTATGTAGGGACAGTTTGGGCACTGTAATGAATTTTACATGTTATTCTTTGTCTCTCTCTCTCGCCCTCCACAGTCTGTACCAGGACGGTTCAGGCAGGCAGTGCTTGTTGTTAGAGAGACTGATGAAATCAGATGCTGGTTGGTACACTCTGTCTGCCATTAATGAAGCTGGCATGTCTACGTGCAACGCCAGGCTGGATGTAGGCAGTAAGTACGCTGTGTGTGTGTGTGTGTGTGTGTGTGTGTGTGTGTGTGTGTGTGTGTGTGTGTGTGAGTGTGTGTCCATCTATGCATATTTGCTTAGAAGAACCATCTCGCGTTGTATTAGCTAGCACAGAAGTTACCATAGCAGCCCAGGTTGTAAAATCAAACAGCAGATGGAGAATGTCCTGCTCTGTACGCTAGAGTGAATCCAGCTCTATAGCCTGTAGCACGCCAAACAAATGCTGTGTTATGTGATCAAGTGGAAACTTAATAAATGTATGAAGCTGTTGCCCTGTTCAGCTTACCCAACTGCATACTTGGCGAGTCAGAGCGATAAGAAGACTACAGAATCCAACCAATGATGAGGGTCAGCTGACTAGAGACCAGCAAAAACGACAACACAGCTATTAGATTTCTGCTTGATCACATAACACACCATCTGCTCCATGGAGAGGGCTGACAAAGGCTAACCACACAGACAACTATCTGTCCCTCTATCAAGCATTACCTGTATTGATTACCTGATTAGTAAACCTGAATAACCAACAGAAGTCCAGTGAAAGTAATTAGGCCAATCACCTGAGTACCTCCATTAATTACTTTCCCATCTGGAATGATCATGCCACTAACGTTACCAGCCATTCCACTAAAAACTCCAGGAAAAGTTACCTACTATGTGGGTCCTATGTGATGGTATAATGTCAATCCAGAGTGCCATTTCAGATATTTGAGCCAGTTATTACTAACAGTTTAGAACTGAGGACATAGATATTCTTGACTATTGTTTTTTTCAGACACATAATACAAAGTAGCGCACATTCAGATTTTAAGCTACACAGTGCTATTACAGTATGAACTTAGCTTTGATAATCAATAATCTGAGGTGTAGTTGAACTTGTAGTCAACTGACAGCAGTCAAGTGACTTATCCAGTCTCTGGGCTCCTTTGATAATATTCATTTAGTTTGGATTGAACTCTAAAATTGTAGGTATCATAAGATAAGTATTATTTGCCCAGTAACCCCAGTGATATATCGGCTTTCACTGCGTTCTTTCTTCTCATATCCACGGCAGGTTTCTATGTTTAATAGCACCAGGGATAATTACATTAGATCCTCTTGACTGGTAAATGCTGTCTGCAGCGTCTACAGTGAGTTAGATCAGTTTGACTTGGTGAACATATGGAAGTGGAAAAAGTGACTGGTGAAGTCTTGTGACATCAGTTGACATCAGCGTACAACTGTGTGTCAGTATTTAGCCCGGAGTGAGAGAGGGAGAGCTGCTTGGTCTGAGGCATTAAAGCTCTATTCCTGAGTCAGAATTTAACCAAAAGGGTAGACTTTCCACTTTAAGACAAAACTTGTAACTTACTATTACAGATATTTTTTTCATTTTTAGTCTGACTGACAGAGCTGTTGTGTCATTTATTTTAACCTTCTTTCATTTTAAAATGCTTACCTTTGTGCGTGTATTTAGTTTGTAGAAATTGGAATAGAAGACATACTGCACATTTTTAGTTATGATGATGAAATCAAAAACTTATAAAAACATACATACAGTATGCTGCTGCCAATGGTTTGTCTCATGTAGGGGTTTTAATAATAGCAGAAAGAGAGAGGAGAGAGATAGGTTTGGATCTCAGCCTCCAGAGAGTTCACCCAGGCCTGTAACTGGAGCTGCCTGAGCACACACACACACACAAACACACACACACAGATAGGACTAGCTTGCGGAAAAGGCAGGGACAAACCACATACACATAGCTATGAACATGGACACATTCATGAAGACACATACACAACATACTTTATACACACTCCCAATTCACACGCTTTCTACAGTGATGCAAGCCAACAGATGACCACATATACATAAACACACACACACACACACACACACAAACACACACCACTCCTTTGGCTCTGTGTAAGGCCATTATATCAGACCTGACCAGGTCCCAGGTGTACGAAGTGTTTTACTGGTCATTTTTATTTAACAAATCCCAAATTTGGTATGGAAAGATCTGTATGCATCATTTTTGCAAATCTGCGTTGATTACATGTCTGGCTCCAAGCCATTCTGTGCTGGACCATGCTATACCATGCAGGGTGGAGGAGAGTTATTTTCAGACACCTGGCATGAGAGGAATGTTTGGCCTGAGTCTGTCCAACAATAAAAGTTGTTACTGCTTCTGTTGGCGGCACCAATAGATTTACTCATTTTGTCCATGTGGATTATAAATAAGCCGGGTATCTGTGGGTCCTTAAAAAGTCTAAAAAAGCTAGAAAAATTATCTAAATTTAAGGTCTTAAAATGTATAAATGCATAAAATGTATAAAAATGTCTGATGTTTCTCACCATGTAATGACAGGTTTCTTAATTGATTGATTGATCAATACAGAACAGGGTTGGTTGTATCATATGCATCATATCAGCAGATACCAGCTGAAACCGGCAAATACCCTGATTCGCCTAGTTATAATCTCTCTATCTTCTACCTATCTGTTTGCATTGTGTGTATTGTGTACTTATTTATATATAAACATAATATATTATGGGGTCTGAAAAGATGATATATTGAACTCACTACTCCCCCTCTCTCCCCCCCTCTAGCTCGTACAGCCCCGGCCATGAAAACGGCGCCCCCTGGCTCCAAGACGTTGAAGCTGCTGTCCTCTCTGAGCCACGTGCCTGCTCTGACCGTGGAGAGCCCCGCCCAGCACACCGCCCAGCACACCGCCCCGCTGTACGAGAGCGAAGAGCTCTAGAGCCACACAGAGCCCAGTCAGCATCCCCAATCACCCGTCATACATCAGAACTGTAACACCGGGCCGGGACGCAGAACCAGACCAGAACCCGTATTAGCTGTAAACCTCAGAACCGGTACTAACCACGCTTTGGGCCAGAAGCCACTTTAACCACGTGTTGGAGCAGACCTGGACACATCTCGCACCTCAGAATAATTTAAATTTGTGTGACTTAATTGTTTCCCACCATTATTGGAAGAAGGTGATCTTTATTCTTACTGCTCAGATGCTTTGAAGAAATTGAGCCTTCACAAAGCAGCTTAGCATAGGAGTGCTGATCGGAGACCAGTTAAATTGTTAAGTCAGGACAACGTTTTTATGTGAGCTGACCAGAGATAAGTGCTCTTACTCAAAGACTCTTTGTGAAGATCAGCTCCAGACAAAACAGTAATTAGTGTCCCAATTTAGAGGTTTAGTGGTGGAGTGACAGTAACTCAACACAGCTCCATCATCCACACTGGCCTTTTACAAGCAGGGAAAACAAATAGCACTTGGGTTTAACTCATTTGAGAGAAAAGTGCCTTTGAAGTTACAATAAGCAATATTCAAGTTGTCCATCTGCTCCTGTTTGTGTGCCCATCCCTCTCTCTCTCTCTCTTTGCCTCTCTGTCTCTCTAGCTGTTTATTCTTCCTGGCTGCAATGCTCATGTTTGATACATGTCTGTAAGCCTCTTTCTCTGTCTGTCTGCCTGTCCTATTTGCTCTCAGCAAAGTGGTGTGTCTGGGAAGGGGGAAGCAGCTTAGCTTAACTACAGTACCCACAATCCAACACTGCCAGGGCGCCTCACCAGACCCTCCCACATCTGTCAGATGCTGCACTTTAGTCCTGACAACACTCTCCTTGTCACGGTCTGTCAAACCCCCTCCCTCCCTCTAGCTTGTTGATAATGATGACGATGAGTTTGTCAGTGTTTGAACCTCATAATCAAACAGTACCGTCAGTACTGTTTCTGAATTACAGCTGCTGCTGCTTCTGAGGATGTGTGTCTATAACGCTGCATTTACACTGGAATAGAAAATCTGATTTGTAACTTTCAATGACTCAGATCTGATGTTTTTTCCCTCGTTTAAGCATCAGATGTGGGTCACACATGGTTACTGCTCAGATCCTCTGCTCCCATATAAAGCCAGCCTAATAATATTTGTTTTTAAAGTCGGTTTCTAATATACAGTGTATGTGAATGAAGGTATTTATTTGAACTGAAGTTATTAGTGACAGTTACGTATGCAGTTGCCTTGACAACAGTGTTGGGACTTTAAGGTGCCCCTCTTTAGGCCTGAAAATGGCCACAAGCAGAGGTGTATATCAAATGAGTTGGGCAAACGACAAAGGGCTGCCATTTTGATACCTGGCCTCTGTGGCTTTACACAAGAACACAAAATCAGGTTTTTGCCCCTTAAATCATTGATTTGTGCATGTATACATCATTGATTCTTGACACTTATCAGTGAAACATGGGTATCAGTATGCCAGCCTATGCCCAGATTTGCCAAACTCTCCTGTTACCTACAACTCTGACCAGAGCCTTGTATAAAAAAGGCTCTGTCAACAAGAGGCTTGATTTGCCTGCTTACCTTGGAACTCTTTATTATTGCCAGCCAGGGCCCAACTTCCCCAAAATCAGATTTTTAATCCTGTGTGGTCCGGGTCCAGTCTGTTCATTTGCTTCTTGTGTGAATGCAGCCCTTGTTACAGTGTAAACTAATGGAGTTGGACAGCAATAGAAAACCACGTTTTAAACCATATTTTCGCCTGCATCTGACGATTTCTACATGGTCACCTTGTGATGAAAAGATTTGGACCACACAGGGTAAAACATCAGATTTCCTGCTGCTGTGTTAATTCAACTGGAGTTGCTCAAAGCACCAGCAAGGTTTTGGTAAATCAGGCCCTCCCTGTTGATAGATTTTGAACTGCAGGTAGTAACGTGTGTGTATTCTCCTAAAGTACTGTTTGTTGTGTACGATGATGGACATATCACTGGATGAATGAGGAATAAAGTCTCTGTGACCTTAGCCCCGCCTCCTGCTGTGTGTCTAGTGCTTAGAGAGACCGTCCTTCAACGCAGGACCCGGGTTCAAGCCCCCATGTCAGTAAGCATTCACCCTGCTGAAGTGTCCTGGAGCAAGACACTGAATCCCTACCGGCTCCAGGACTGCTGTTCTGTATCTGAACCTGACCTCTGACCTCTCTGTGGAGGAGGCCAAGTGAGAAGAGGATTTTACTCTAGAACATTTAAACTATAGACTAGTCATTTCTAATATTTTGTTTAAATAGAGCTCCATTTTATATAGTCATATAACCCACATTGATTGTCACCAGCACACTGGGAAAGTCGTCACGTCGCCCTCTGCTGGCTGTGTTCAAAACTCACTGACAAATGCTTGACTTCTCCATAGGTCATTTCATATAAAACAGACATATACAGTGACTCTATTTCTTATTTTTATTAAAAACAAGAGTTGTCAACAACAATATCAAAAATCACATGTAACCTGTTTCTGGCTATTAGAGGACAGGTGTGTGTGTGGAGGCATAGACGGTAGAATGTGTTTTTACTGTGGCTTCAAACACCATTCGACTGCCACTGAAGTGGAACCATAATGAGACTGTTTTAACAAAGTGAAGTAGCGAAGTGAAGGACCAGCACTGAAACTGTTGGACGCTACTTCAGTATAAACCACCCACTTTTACTCAAAATGCTGCAAACACTCCTCTGATTCCAGGCCCAAGTGAAGTAGAACAACAGTGCAACTGTGATACACCTGGCAACTTATTGGTCAACATAAACTGAGACAGAGGGCAAACTATACAATAGAATTCATCTGGGCAATTACAAGGTGTCACATTATCAGTGTAAGTTATAAGACAGATCCTTCAATGTTGCCTCACAGTGTTGTTGCAAAAGTTGCCATGTGTAACTCAGCCTTAAAATACATGATATGCAGGCAACATGTTGAGGTACAAGAGAGGGGCAATGTTGCCTTCAGTAGGGACAGGGAGGAACGAGTGCCACACAGTGGAAACCATATGGATTACAGTATGGACTATAAGGAAGAGCATTGTAATGAAATGCTCCTATTGGTCATAATTGCTGCCTCAGAATGAGCCGTGTGTGTTAGTGTGTGTTGGTAGAAACTACCAGCCTCATCATCACAGCTGTCCTCTACATTATAAAACACAATGACAGTTCAAACATTTGTATATACACAGTAAAAAGGAGGGACAGGAGAAGTAAAGAGAAAAGGAATACAAAAACATGAGAAGAGACTAGTTCCTGGTTGGATGGGGTCTGGTCCGGAGGCCTCATTTATGGAAAGGTCTCATTTCATCTTACTGCAGAAATCCAAATCTTTATTTAAAAACTGATCTTAACACCAGTTCTTGACTTTTCAGAGAGGTACATGACTATTGATATGTCATGATAAATAAAATTAGTTTGGGAGCTGAAGCTGGTTCATATGCACCCAAACCGGCTAATGAGTTTTAATTCATAGATATAAAAAGGTGCATACACAGTTTTTATACCGTTCTAATGAATTTTACTAATCATACATATAGCACACCAATTGAAAAAGATACTAAGATCAAGATGAAATCCAAGTCCATTTTCATGAATGAGGCCCTGGTGCACTGACAGATGGAGAGAGTTGGGGGTTGGAACAGTTTGTGTGTTACACCTCTGAGATTTCAACAGAAAAAGAACTATTTAGATGTGGTTTTAGATGTGGAATAGCTGAGGTGTGACTGATGGATCTTGGCAGACACTGGAACAGCCTCTAAAGGAGGCGTGTCACATGCAAGATGAGATCAATCAAGCACTCGTGTCTTTTCCAGCTATCAAAAATGGATTTGAACTACATGTCCGGAGGCCTTTTATGCCTGATGGTAACTGTTGCTGTAGTTGAGACGTTTTTACCCTTCTGTGAGTGGCTTTACATGCACAGTATTCTGTAATACAGGGCTCCAAACTGACAAAATGACAAAAACTGCACTTGGGATGCTTAGAATTGTGGTTTGGGACGTCTTAACTTAAACATGGGAAAAGCTATTTATTGCTTAGACTGTTCTAAATCCAAGCAAAGTTGTTGCTGCTGTCACTGTAAAAAAAAAACGTGACTAAATGAAAATGGGCTGGTTGAAAGATCATCAATTTTCCTCTTTCAGAAGTGAAATACATCCTATTAAGCATAACCACCAAAATGGTTTAAAAAGTGCTATTAACAAAAACTAGATATTTCATTTGGGATTGTTTACATCCACAACTGGAACTATATTTTGGGACGGAATAGAAAAAAGTCAGTTTGGAGCCCTGATACTAGCTCATACTGTGTTGAAGTTTTAGTATAAGAATCTTTCACATCTGACTCACCACTATCCTTTTGAATTCTTTTGAATATTACAATGATCTTAAACAGACCATCAAAACCAACAGTAAACATGATACGACCTATTGATGCTTCAGTATCCAGCATACTAACAGTATATCCCACGTATCGGGTTTCTCCTCATTAAAATAAAGGATGAGCCTTTATTTTAATGACAGGCGACAACTGAAAACATAAAACTGTGAGTACTGCTGTGATTTGGTTGACATGACGTTATGTACAAGTCTCTGCCGCTAACATCACTTCCCTCCTGTTGACTCACAGCGGAGGAACAGTCGTGATGCTAGTGTTGAAAGAGGTGTGTTTGTGAAGAACCTACTGAGGATGACGGAGTCCAAGAGTCCCTTCGGTCCGTCCGAAAATATTGTCCAGCCAGTTTTTTTTTTAGTTCCTGCTAAAAAAGGAGGAAAAAGTCTGTCCCTTTTCGTCTGACTCCTCCCTCGGGGTCAAATCTCCACGTCGCTCTCTTTGTCATTGTCGTGGTCGCCGTCGTAGAACTCGTTGGCTGCCTCCGGCCTGAGGGAGTGACATCATCGACGGATGGGTTAGGTACAGAAAGGTAAATCGAGTGACAGTGTGTGCGAGTGTGTATGCATTTGTCTTGTTCAAACCAGAAGGACAGAGGAATGGTAAAGTACAGTCTCAGATTTCTTCAAAAAACGGGAATGCCTCTGTGTGTGTGTGTGTGTGTGTGTGTGTGTGTGTGTGCGTGTGCGTGTACCTGCTATAGTTGTCCTCGGCCCCCCTCTCGTCGGGGTCGGGCTCGTCGTTGCGTTCGTAGCCCAGGATGTCGGAGGGAACGTCGTGGATCTGGACACTGGGCGCGTGGTTCAGCATCTTCAGGTTCTCGAACACCGTCTGACGGATCTGCTCCAAGTACTGTGCACACACACACACACACACACACACACACTTAGTTGGGTCTGAACACTGTTGTGTGATTTAGCATGTTTATGTTCTCAAATACAATACAACATATCTCCAAATATTTCAAACACTACAGAGAGAGGTAGAGAAAGGTTTCTGAAAATGATATGTACGTTTTAAGACATTTGAAGAATTCCTCAGACCTCAAGACTCAACTCTGTTTTTACAACATTTTCATAGATGTGTGTGAGATGCTGTCTCACCTGTCTGGAGTTCTGGTTCTCTATCCTGGTGCTGACATCAGGATGCAGCGTGAAGTCTGGAGCAAAGTACTCAAAATACTCTGCAGACCAAAGGAGAGAAGCGGAGGAGGGATTAAGAATTAAGAGACGGAAAATACAATTATTTCCCCCTCAAAATACATGACAACCAATCAGTGGAAAGTGTATTTCCACTGATTCCAGTAACAGTAACAATACTGTTACATAATACCACGGCCTCGATTTTGATTGGTTGGATAATGCATTACTTAGCAATAATCATATGCTTTCATGTACTCATGTATGCTCATTAAAACATACTAGCACTGTGATAATGTAAGGACCCAACAGAAACTGACCCCAGAACCATTTGGGGTCCCAAACCATACTTTAAGATGCGTGAAGTACAAAATCAAAGTAACTCACAGCTGTAAACATGTAGTTTATTAAAGTAGAACTCACCGCTATAAGGCAATTCATCACTGATAGATTCATCTACCAACAGAGAGGTCTCATAGGTCCTGGAGCAGAATAGAATAGAAAACTCATTTAGAGGTTGTTAATTTATGTCACAGAGCCATTCCTTCACCATATAGTAACATATGTAGTCAATCAATAGATGACAACCTGCTTCCTCATTCACCTTATGATCCAAACTGCACATTTTGTATATAAACAACCAAATATTTTTCCCACTGGCTGTACATCAGGTAGGTTCATACTCACCAGCAGCGAGCCACGTTCCTGACTGTGTATCCTCCTCCTCCCAGGACCAGCAGAGGAATCTTAAAACTCTTCACAAACTCCACACACTCACTGCAGGACAGAGACCATGACACACATTAATACAAGGAAGAGACCCTCCCCTACTACTATTATCATCATGTTTTAAACCCCATATGTAATCTATAGACTAAAGCCCTGTATATGATGCATGATGGCAGATATAGTATGTTTCAAAAGAAACATTTTCCCCTGTCCTTGTACACTCAGAATGGGGAGAATGGATTCAAATACAAGTCTGATTGATTCAATGTTTACAAAGATTACAAATGTAAAATACATTTCTACAGCTACAAAATAAAAGTACCTCAGATTTATCTGTTGCATAGTCTCTACCCTTGAAGCAAAAGCTCAGTCAATCAATTTGAGAACGAAAAATATCTTCAATTCGATTATATTTTGAGTCAATGGGTAAAGGAGATGCTGTACTCTGATTAGTGAATGGGGTTTCACAGTAACCCCGTCTTACCCGTGTCCTCGTATGCTGAGGTTGAAGCAGCCCAGTCTGTCGCAGCCTAGGGAGTCTGCTCCACACTGGAAGGAGAGCGACAGCTAGGTTTACATTCAGACTAATAATTATTTACTCTGATTCCAAATGAGCTGACCTCATCTTAACAAGCCTAACACAGCCTAGCTGTGTTTTTATGCACTCTAATAATTTATTCTGATGCCTAATGAACTGACCGCATATCAACCACTCTGTGTTTACACAATAGGACTAATTCACTCCCTCTCCAAATGAATTGCAACTGGCCATAGTCCCACTGAATATTATACAGGATAAATAATCCATTAGCTATGATGGCAAGTGTTAAATAAACAGATGGAGAATTAGAGACTGACCTGTAGAACGATGCAGGTCGGCTGGTAGAAATCTACCACCTGTTTAATGACCGGCTGGAACAGCTGCCTGTAGCCTGGGAGACACACACACACACACACACACGTTGGTAGACACACACCTTTGTACTAAAGGTTCAGCATGGCTCATATGATGACAAGTTGACAGAAGTGTGAATCTCCACACAGCTACTGACACAATATCATCACATAACTTAGACCACAACATGATAATAATAATACAATACATTACATGTTGTGATTCAATAAATTTGATTTTTGACTTTTTGACTTTGTTGTTGTTGTTTCTTTCATTTGACTGCAGTATAAAGCTAAAAAAATGCCAGTAAAAAGCCATGAATTGATTTTTACAACTGGAATTCAAGACCTTTCAAACACACTTTCAAAGATCATATTTTCCATTTTTAACCACATCATTGTGTAGAATATTATGATGTGGTCTTGAACACCAAATACTGGCATTTGTCATTATAATATCTTTGGATAGGTATTACAATACTACACTTCATCAACATCACCTCTCTGCATTAGCATACTCCATAAAACATCAGATATGAAAACCAGCAGCCGTAGGAAAGGAAGTGAGAAACAGGAAGCAGGAAGTGGACTCACTCTGGTCGTCGATGCCGTCTCTGAGGGGAACGTTGAGGCAGTAGTACCGGCCGCTCTCCGCCCCGACCTCATACATATCACCTACAGCAAATACATACATGCTGTATTAATACACACTTACCCACAAACACATGTACATTTTATTTTTTTTTTTACCTTTAACACATTTTTTTTTAAATTAAATTCTCAGATGACGGAAGCAGCACGTACCTGTCCCTGGGAAAAAGTAGTTCCCGTATTTGTGGAAGGATACGGTCATGACACGGTCGGTCAGGTAAAAGGCTTCCTGCACGCCGTCGCCATGGTGAATGTCTATGTCGATGTACAGAACCCTAGGGTGGTATCTGTAACACACACACACACAATGATACACAGACAGTTAAAGGTAAATGTCTATTTTGATATTCAGCACCCATCGGTGTAACCTGCACACAAAACAATACAGTTCCAATACAGTTGTGTTCTTACTTGAGCAGCTCCAGTATACTGATGACGATGTCGTTGACGTAGCAAAACCCAGACGCCTGCAAACACAGGGAAACCATGTCAGCACTTTCATAAGCAGAGAGCAGTAGTTCACAATAAAATATAGAGCAAGGCAGAATGGACGATACCAATGTAAGTGACTTTATTCTTACCTCAAATTTCTTAGCGTGATGCAGACCTCCGGCCCAGTTGATGGCGATGTCACAGATCTGGAAAAACAAAAGGAGAAACACCGTCGACAAACGGTCACAAGATCAACATGAAGGACCAAGACCTGTGAAGAGGTCGGCCTTGATAGAACAGGACCATAGCTGTGGAGGAACAACTGGTCTACTCATTCTAGTTCTGTGGATAAGGTCAACCAGTCAGTTTGGTCAGGTTGTAGTCCGGGGCTGCTGTTGCTTCAGTACAACAAAGAAGTGTTAGCAATGTCTCAGGGTGAGATGTCCAACATGCTAAAGATCAGCTGGCACACACATGTCAGTCTTTAATCGCCTCTTACTTAGCAACAGCCATGCAGCAGGACTCTGGCATTAACATGGCTGCAGCTGAAATAATAACCAAACTCTATTAAATCAATGCTTATGGTCCTCATAACAGGAAAACTGCTTAAATGGCACAGGCCATTGACTTTCACTGTGGTGAAACTTGCATCATAGTGAGTGTGTGTGTGTGTGTGTGTGTGTGTGTGTGTGTGTGTGTGTGTGTGTGTGTTACCTTGTGGTTGAGCTGTGTAGCTCCCTGTAAAGAGGCTCCTGTGTATCTCGAACAGAACTCAAACAGACCTGGAAACACAGGACTGACACACACACAAAACACATTTCACAAATAGGTTAATCAGTTTTCTAGCTATGGGGATGGTAGAGATGGCTATTAAAAGGGAGAGTTCAGGTATTTTAGAAGCCAGCTGATCACTAATGAAGCCCATTCTTAGGGTGGTCGAAAATGTTTTATGTCATGATTTTTGTTTCTGAGTAATTTGCATCAGTCTTCTGTTAGCACTTGCTAGTGTAATTTAATGGGCTATGAAACAATTACTCTCAAAATTGCAAGCAGCATATTCCACAACAGTGAAAGCATTTAGGACTTCTGAAAGCATCTGAGACCCTCCAAACATGCTGGATATGGGGTGTATGGATCTATAACCTAACTCTTTTTAGATAGAACTGTTTTAGGAACATACTCATCATCAGAAGCCCCAGTTCTTCCCAGTGCTTCCTAATATAATGTTCAACAAGTTTAAGCTCCCAGGCTACAAAAAAAATACAGTTTGACCAGTAAGCAGAGTTATGCCTTACAAGGCTCCAGGGACCGAAAACTGAATCAACTTTACAAAAACCTCCAGAGCCTCAGCCTGATATTGACAATAAGCCATATGAGTTTTGAAAATTGTGATTGTGTGATGAATTGCAATACATGTCACATATTTTATTAGCATTTACATTTCTCAAAACAAAATAGATTTCACTGCTTACCAATCGTCCCCGACGTTGAAGGTGTTGAGGCTCTTGGTGAAGCCCTGCATGTTGTTGGGGCTGACCTTCTGCAGGAAGTCTATGTAGTCCTCCGAGTGGAACCGACACATGTCGTGCTGAGACGCCTTGTACGGCTTAAACACCTGACAGAACACAAGAAGTCAACTCAGTTCAGTAAAGGACAAACAGAAGCGATGGAAAATATAAATATAGAATAATAGTTTTAGCTTTGCTCCGACTCCTATGCTACCTGGCAGAGGTTTTTAATCAAAACTGTGAGTACATGCTTTTTCAGTATGGATGGATGGATGGATATTATTCTCTGCTCACCATCATTTTCTTGTAGAGTCCATAGTGCAACACCAGACTGTGAGTCAGAGACAACCGGTGAGGCTTCATGGGGTGGCCAGCACCTAGGAGAGACAAACAATTTACAAATTATAGTTTACATCTTTAGCTAATACCCCTTTTAGTTGAGTGACTTCCATTACGCCCAACAGTAGAATAAGTCATATGAATTCCACAATCACACGAAGCTGAGTAAAGAATGGATAATACAGGGAATTAAAGAGCAATAAATCAGAGAATTATACAATACTAAAAACTGATAAGGATCGATTTTTCAACAAAGTTAAATGTACGCAGAGTACATTAATAAGTTGCATCATTGTATTCATGGTTAAATCACTAATAGAGTTAAATAGAGCTAAATATTAGACTTAAATAACTTCACAAAAATGACATAAAACTAAAAGGCAAAATAAATAATGTGAAAACATATTCTATGGATTGTGTGCAGAAGTACAAGTGGAATGTCCTTCTTTCCTACCAACCATAAGCACTTGATATTCTAACAGTACAGAGCATTTCAGAATGGGCTTGATATTTTGTCTCATATTCTGAATAATTAATAGTCTGAATAAGCTTTAGCCTGGACTTAATATTAGTCTGATGCATAGTTGATTTTCACGGCATTCCTGAAAGGCTGGGAATCGAATGCATAAGATTTTAGACTAAAGAAGAACGAAGACTGATTTTTTAAGACTGAATGCAAAATATATCATAGAAAGCTATTGAACTGTGGATGTCCAATTCCCTATGATTCAATTGTTGAGGAAACAACCATCAAAGTTATAAGATATATGCAGATGGAAAGCAGTCAAATTGTCAAACCCTGGTCTTCATTGCGAGACGTTCTGCTCATCAAATGTTCAAACTACTGTTTTGTTTGATATATATCAAGAAATGAGAGATTCAATGATACTATATGGAACATTACAGCCAGTGCACGGTACACACACAGCTACTAAGCTAGCTAAATATGTTGGAAAAATGTAAAGATCTGAAAAATCGTGACGTAATGAAAACCAGGACAATTTATGCATATTACGAATGAATGAGGGTGTTGTGCTGAAGTCAAGAAATGATTAAGATAAAATAAACCGGAAAAATCACATCCCTGAATTGATTAGCATGTAGCTAGCGTTAGCAGCTAAGCTGCTAAGCTAAGCGGCCTGTTTACTACGATAACCAAACTCACCGTAATGAAAGTTCCCCACGTCCGGGTCATAAAAATACGCGGTTCTGTTGGACATCATCAGGAGAAATTTCTTTTGAGTATTTCCTTTATTTTGCGAAAGTTTTGCAGCTATAAAACCGGCTGTTTTCTTTCATTTAGCAGGTAGCCGCCATGGTAAACACCGTGTACAGTACGTCATCAGATGGGGACAATAGTGACGGAGAGGGGAGGAGGGAGCGGAAATAAGCAGAAGGCAGGAAGGAGGTTTTGCCAATTTTAAAATTCACCTTTTCTGACTCTTAGTGCTGAAGTTAAAGAATTAGTAAAGCTGGCATAACTTCTGTATTCCGACAATAAATATAACATATTTGTCTTGTCATTTTGCCATATATTTTATTGTTTTTTAAACAAGTGCATGACCATTAAAACCCACTAGTCTTAAAACTAGCATAAAATATTAACTAGTTGACTACCACTATGGAAAGCAGGTCTTGGCTGCATGAAGGACACAAAAGTCCACTACGTTTTTGCGCTAAACTTGCCAACGTTAGCTTGTTAGCTATCGTTTGACAATCTTTGCCACATCATTTCTGGCCTGCTGGCACTTTGAGAGGGCATGTGAACCACAAACATCCCCAGATTTGCTCCAAAAAACCTGATGCTGGCACTCGTATCACAAAAAAAAACACGGCCAGGTGTTAACAACACAGTTAATTAAGCAAGAAAAACCGAAGTCTTTCTTGCAGAAATATTTGTAATAGACTTTTGTAAGTTAAACAATGACAAGAATTTATCACCCGGTCAAATCTGATTTTTTTTTTTATATATATATACATTTCACACAGATGGGCTGGGATTTCCAAAACACCTTATGAAAAGCTTCTCATCAGCTGACATAGGCTATACACTTACACAAACACAGGTTTAATTCAGACGCGCTTTTTGCAAACGTAGTCCAAATCTTTTCACCGGTGTCCACATGTTGGAAAAACAAACTGCGTGTGATATTGTGTGATTGACAGAAGTGAAAAGGCGGTGCCACGCAGATTAAAAAAATAGCATTTTTGAGCTGGCACTGTCCAGTCCTAGTTTTACATGTGGGTCCTATGTAACATTTATCTAAGGATTAATGTGCTAATCTGTTGATTTTGACATCATTTATTAATGTCAAGCTGAATAAATTAGTTAAAACAAAATCATGCCTCTGCAGGTTTAGTTCAAAGTAATGCGAGTATGAACAAACTCACAGCAGCAAGGAACACAGTGAGGAAAGCAGTAAAAATGTTACCAGCTACTCTACATCCAATACATTACACACACACACACAAACACACACACACACACACAGTTCTACAACAAGAGGGTTAATCGCTTTCAAAGATGCTCCAGCAGCCATTTCTTCTCCATTTCCTTCATTTCTTCACTCTCTGCCTTTCTCTTTCTCTCCAGTTTACTCCCTCCCTCTCTCTTTTTTCACTGTGAAGAATAGAGGTGTGTGTGTGTGTGTGTGTGTGTGTGTTGTGTGTGAGTGATTGCAAGACCAGATGTGCCCAAGAGGTCTACCAGCGCAACCTTACATAGTCGGGGTCATGTCCGCCTGCAGCGTCTATGTGTGTGTGAATGTATTAATGTGTGTCTGTGTGTCTGTGTGTGTGTGTGTGTATAAATGTGTGTGTGACAGCTAAACCCTTAAGGGAATTAGCCTGATTTATGGGTATCCCCCTCCAGACGCCACCCACAGTCCCTGTGCACACACACACACACACACACACACACACACACTTTTCAATGCAATATGGTTTTAATAGGATAAAAACTTGGTAAGAGCATCATGAGTTTGATTTCTATAATCAGTTTCAACTTCAATAAATTCAATCGTTCCATACAAATTCAGAAAACAGAATTTAAATTCAGTCGTCTGCTGGAACAAATCTCATCACTTTCAATTTAAGTCATTTACACAAACACAAGATCTCAAGTCAAGACTTTAGAAACCTTTTCAAGTCATCAAAGTACAAGTCAGAGTCAAGTCCCAAGTCACCAGAACCCAAGTCAAGTCAAGTCTCAAGTCTTCTCTTCATGCATCAAGTCAAGTCTCAAGTCTTCTCTTCATGCATCATGTTGTCCACAATTGAATTCTCATGTAATTCCATATAATTCCACCTGGCAATAAGACTTGATTAACCTTTTCAACATAGTTAACTTATCTGAAATGGCTGCAAATGTCTTCAATTCAAAGTTGACAGTCTGTACTTTAACTTAATAGTCATTTTGTTTTTTTCACTGCCAAAGTATTACAAGCACAGAGCCAGAACATCCTAAAATGAGCTTATTGGCTGACATTTTAAGCTCTCAATTATCAAATCAGTATTGGATACAAAAATCTCACCTGTCTATCATTCATAAACAAGTAGTCAAAACTAGGTAGGGTGAATAGGAGGTAGGAGTTTTTGTATTGTGAGATATATTCTTTTAAAACACAGTCCCCCTAAAATCACTGGGATCATGGGAATGTGTGTGTGTGAAAGAGAGAGAGAGAGAGAGAGAGAGAGAGAGAGAGACAGTCCTCCACCTGTGACCTTTGAAGAGTGTGATGGAGGGTCTGGTGTGAATAATCGCTCACATGAAGTCGATAGAGGCAGCACCGCCTCGCCTTCGCCCCGCAGAATGTGTGTCGGCTTGTCGGCTGGTTTGCGTTGGAATGTCTGGATGTACGTTTCTCTTTGCCTCTCTCTCTCTCTCTCTCTCTCTCTCTCTCTCTCTCTCTCTCTCTCTCTCCCTCTCTCTCTCTGTTGCCCTCTCTCTCTCTCTCTCTCTCTCTCCGCTCCCTCTTTCTCTGCCCTGTGGCTAACTGGCAGAGCTTCTACGGGTTGAATGGTTTATGTATTTATGTATTCCTGATGTTACAGGTTACAGTAGGTTCAACACAGGTGAGCATTAGGCAGGGATGGTGTGTGTGTGTGTGTGTGACCAGATTTGAACCTAGTTGTGAACCAAGCACCGATCATCCTGAATGGAATCTCCCTCATTTATATGCTAGCAGCTTGCTTGCTAGCAGGATAAATAGATAGATAGATAGATAGATAGATAGATAGATAGATAGATAGATAGATAGATAGATTCCTTGTAGCAAGTTTAACTATGATCCATAAAAATGTCACTTTGATATTGGCTAACGTTAGCTGAAAAAACTGCTAATTTCAGAAATCAATATTCAATATGTGTTTTAAAAGTAATTCTAATGCCATTTTGCTGGTGAATTTCTACAGCCATTGGCTCAGCAAAATGCTAATTTGGCCACAGCTTTCCCAGCTTTTCAACTTGAAGGAATCAGAGTAGGGGTTTCTGGCACAACTTCACCTACTTCCAAGGTGCATGGAGAAGGGAAAAAGGTCTGAAAAGGTCAAAACTCCAGCAACACTTGTAGTATATAGAACAACTTTATTGTTAGACCAACGTGTTTCGGCTTGTGGCCTTCATCAGGGTCATCCAACTTGAAGGAATCCCCTGAAATAATTAGCATTCAGGACTTTTTTCTGTGCAAGCATAAGTCATTTTCTGCTATCTGCAAACACCAATATGAAGGAGTGTCTTTTGGAGGTTATCATTGCAGCTTTTTTAGGTTCTGAAATGTATTTTACTAAAAATCTATGATTTTCCATTAAAAATATATTGGCAGACCAATAATGTAGGCCTAGTAGTGATTGTATAGAAACAATTGTAAAGAAAACTTGTCTTGCCTCTTTTAAACTTTTAGAATAATTGATGGAAAGTTTTGAACATTATTTTGAAGCCTGACAAGTTCTACATTTGCATAGCTGTGAAATCAGACAGTGTGTGTGTGTGTGTGTGTGCGTGTGTGTGTGTGTGTGTGTGTGTGTGTGCGTGCGTGCGTGCGTGCGTGCGTGTGTGCGTGCGTGTGCATGTGGTTCATCCTTAGCTGACGTGTTTTGGCCCCGGGGTCCAAATCTGTTCTGTCAAGCATCTGCCTGTTTGTTGAAACACACACTCAATCTCTCTTACCCTCTGTCAAACACACACACACCCTCACACACACACACACACACACACACACTCACAGATGCACGTCTACCTACCTACACTCTCTTAGTCATTCCTATACACCGTTGCCATGGTGGATGTCAACATACAGATGCCTAGGGTGTTACCTATCTCACACACACACACACACACACAGTTATCAAAATGGTGATTGTCGATTGTTTAGCAGCTATGGATATTACTTGCACAAATACAATAATAAACATACCCACATTCAAAATAATACACAGTTATAAATATGGTGAATGTCACCCCTCCCAGGGGTGTTACACACACACACACACACACACACACGCAAATACACACAAACTCATAGAGTGTCTCTGTCTCACTCACTCACTCACATACACACACACACACACACACACACACACACACACACTGCTGATAGGTTAATAACAGTCCTTGCACTACATTCCCTTAATCCACAGTTTATCTCTGTCAAAGATGAAGGATGAAGGATTGTTGATGTAGTGGATTTTCTGAAATGGCAGTCAACAATAGGCCGGGGGGGGGGGGGGGGGGGGGGGGGGGTGTCAAGGAAAAGTCCATATTGAAGGTTGGTGAATCCCACTGAGTGAAAGAGAAGAAAAAGTCAGTACTGGAGCACAGTAAACGTCAGCATAGTATGTCAGATAACGAGAAAAAACAGCACAAGTATTCAATTTACCAGTACACAGGATCTGTCCCATGTGCTATTAGACTGGGGTGAATGGTTATTGAGAAGCTTGGCTTGGATGTTAGAGGAAAAGAGGGAGAATGAGAGAGCAGGTATGTCATGGGGATTCTCAGATGGACCCATCCCATCACTGATGTCTCAGTGAATTAGGCCTGTGAACTGGCTCAGCAGTTGAGAAACCACATTATTCAAGCAACTGTTGGGCATCAAGGTGGCATAGTGGTTACACAGACCGTCCTTCACCCAGGTTAACGTGCAGGCAGCCACCCTGCTGAGGGTGTGATCTCACCTACAGCTTGTTTTCTTTGGCCTGAACCAGAGGAGAACAAAAGTTGACTTTGTTGCATTTTTGTATTTGGTTCATTTGGGTTCACGCTGCTCAACTACAAGCGAAACGGCTTTTTAAACAAAAGTCACATGGACTGCAAGTAGCTTGTTGATTGGACAGAGTTCTGGTAACCTGTCATCCTGCCAGGTTAGAGATTTTGGCGGCGGTGGGGAGTCAAAACAAATCTGATTCCAGCCCCTGTAACTTTAGCTAAGCCTGATGGACTCGTCTCTTTGCAGTAATTTAGGTTCTCTGGTGTTCATACCAGTTAAAAACACATGAAGAAATTGCTGAATATAAGCATCAGTCCAGACTGTGGTTTGCCCTGGGTTCATGTTATTTTACTAGGCTTTCCAAGCATGAGGAACCGCTGGCTATCAGATGTCAACATCTGTCTCCTTATACCCATAAAAGCTTGTGTTTTGGGGTCGTTTCTTGGAGTTTATTCAGATCATGTTCTCTCTCCAAATGAACCCCACAGCAGTTTGTATGGAAGAGGACTGAGACCTGCATTTTCATGTGTATTGATGCAGTTATTTGGTGCCGCCTGAGTTCAAATGGCATTGTTCTCACCTGGCCAAACAAATTGAACTAAACGAGTAAACGCTCCTGACCCTGACCTCTGACCTCCCTGTGGAGGAGGGCAAGAGAGGAGAGGATTTCCCTATATGGATCAGTAAAGTATCACATTATGATCCCAACAGCCACTGACCCTACTGGCTTGAAACAGTGTGCTCAGCAGTTCAGAAACCACATTGTACCAATAATCATGGATTAAAAGATTTATTAGCATCATATTGTATTATTCCACCAGATCAGTGGCTGAGTGGTTAGAGTGTCTATCCTGGTACTGGGAGTACTGGGACCTGATGGGACCAGGGAATCAGGGCTGTCTTGTGTGCATCTCTTTATAAACTGATATTAGGTTTAGGGTTTAGTTAATACTTTCACAAAATGGCTGTTGTTACACTATAATCCATAAAAAGAGCTAAAGGTATAAATTGTTCGGCAACAGTTTGTAGTGAAATCAGACATCATAGTGATAACAGCTCGCACCAACCACAGTGAAAACACAGACCAGCCCGCTCCTTCAGGGCGTATAAAGATACAATGAGGAAGACGATTTACGAGCATCACATGAGCTGTAGATCATCTCTTGTTGTCTCTTCTCTGAGTTCACAATAAGTCCAGTCCAACAGCTAACCAGTTCCACAAGTCCTTCTTGTCAACGAGCCAAGCTTCTTCTTAGCCTGTATGCTGGTTATTCCCATACCTCTTCATGCATGCCCCATTTCATGCTCAGCGATTGCAATTTGCTACCATAACATGAAAACATATGTATGGCATGCTTTTCCATCAAATCTTGATTTCAGGGGCCACTGTGACCAGACATTAAAACGTGAAAACTCATCTGATATGTTTTTATCCGAGCATGCTGGGAGATTTTACAGCTCGCTTGAAATACTTAAGTTTATATGTATGTTTAACCATAACCCTTTACTTTCACTTAAAGTAATAATCCATAGTAATAATCAGTTTTGCTGCTCTCTATCACCAAGTGTTATGACTCAACAGTGTTTCAATCCAGTTCATGAAAGCTTTTACATTTGTTTGGAATAAACAGAAGAAGAACTGGGTAGTTAGCATGAGCAGTGATAGCCACCATGGCTGAACAGACAGAGAAAAGAGAAACTCAAACTGCATCAACACAAAATCAATGGAAAACTAAATGGGAAAACGGCAAAATAAAATGAAGAAATTAAGTCAGAGTATCACTTTAATGTCACAATTTACATTTGCAGCCATTTTTTGCGGCATCCAATTTGAGTTCCTCCTGGTAAGCATCCAGTTTTATTTGATTAGGGATGCAAAATGGCGTGAGTAAAACCAAACCATTACATTACCATAAACATCATCAGCTCTGAATCATCATCAGACCATCATCAGACCTGATATAAAGCGCAGCTCCGGCCATCCCAGTCATAAATCACTCATTACTTACATGCAATAAAAACATACAATATCAATAAATACATAATAAAAGTCAGTACAAACACAGATAAATATATTTAGTGATAGATGTATGTGCTGCGAAATCCAAACAACGGTTACTATGCAAACAAACGCCAAAAAATGTGACAGATGTGTACACGTGTGTCTTACAGCTGTGTGGCTGTGTATCAAGTCACCTGGCTTGGTTTGCAATGCAGAAGAAGACAGAAGTGTTTTACAGTTATGTAATGATGTGCTTGATTGGAGGGTTTATTGGCTGAAAGCTTTGACAAGGTGTGCGGTTCACATTGCAGACGTTTAACTTTAACTCCACAGAGATAGTTTTCGTAATTCTTTAACAAGACTATGAGGTTTTCAAATGACAGCAGGAACCAGGGGGTGGTGGGATATGATTCGTTTTCACATATATATCTCTCTTTTTGCGTCTGAATGTGTGTGTGTGTGTGTGTGTGTGTGTGTGTGTGTGTGTGTGTGTGAGAATGAGAGGAAAGTTCCAATTCACGGATGCCTTTCATTTCCACACAGAGGATTCCGACCCTAAACCTACCAGCACACAGCGAGTCAATGTGTGTGTGTGTGTGTGTGTGTGTGTGTTTTAGGGGTAGGGAAAATATTGATTCATATAAAAATCTCCACTCTGTCTGTCTTCTTATGATTTTGTCTTGATACGCAAAATGCACAAATTGATTTTCTCGATCCAATCTTCAGGATTTTTAATGTTTGGAAAAACCGAGCTGTGACAGACCGAAGCGTGAAACTGAATCAGTGCAATGCAGTAATTGCTAATAGCAGTGCAGAAGCTAAGGAACGTGTGTGTATTATGTGATTCCAGTGAGGAATGAACTCGACAAGAGCCACACAATATAGAAAGTGTACCACCCACAAAGCGCAGGTACTTCTAGGAATGCGATGAGCAAAATCAAGTTTCATCTAGAAACAAAGGGAAGCCTGTTGTAGCAAGCAGGGCTGGGTGTTTGGCAGTTTTCACGTTCTTCTAAAGAAAGTGAACTTGACTGTCATTTCCCTCAGGAGATTTTGATGGAAAAGTACGCTGATGACAAGATATCGCCTTTATATTGATACGGTTCTCCTTGGATGGCACCCTCTGAAAACAACAAATATCTATTCTATCTACCTGGGATCCACCAGTGGCGTCACTCCCAAGGATCAACCAGTAATTCCCCATCTGGAAACAGGTTTTATTTTTGTGGAACCAGCCAGGAACTGCTGTACTTACCTGGGATGCCCAAAGAGCAGCTTCACTTGCCTGGGATCATACCATAACTCCTCTGTTTACCAGGCATCCACCAATAGTAGTCTTAAACCCAGATCACAACACCGATTTCCCAAATAAGATCCTTTCAAAGGTGGCACAAAGACACAGGCATCATCACCAGCAAGACAGGCATGTAAGGTAGAGGGTTTTTAGTCCTGGAATCTGAAATCAGATCAGAGAACGCTCCAGTTGTAAAGGGGCTTTAGGGCACATGGGTGCCAGCCTTGGTGGATTAAGCTTACAGCTGATGCATGCAATTTGTGCTTGCAATTGGTGATGAAAGGGCTATTTGCTTGCTTGACTTGTTTGTGCCACAACTTGATTTGCATATATTTCTTAGTTAATAAGATGAAATTTGCAAATTGCCTGTGCAATGCAATCTTAGTGAACCGGGACCTCGGTCTCATGGGATCAGCTAGGCTGCTTCAGCATTTGTAGTAATCCTGACCTGAGGACAGGCTGGAGCCATGAGGGAGCTCCTATAGCACCGATGTCCGTAACTCTAGCTGTGGTTTGGGAAATGTCTTTCCTAAAACTAGGTAGTCCAAAATGCCAATTTATTCTAAACGTATGGCATTATTCACCATCTAGAAATCTGTAGACTCAGGTATCTCATCGTCAGGAGATACCTGACGATGCCCGTTATAAATAAATAAATACAATTCTTGTAAGTGAAGACAGTGTGTGGGAGTCTACAGATTTCTACTTTGTCCTCCTCCTACTCATACACACGGTTGTGCAAAGATGACCTTTTTTGATTATTCACCATCTCTTCTTCTATCAATCAACTTCTTTAAAGTTCCAGTCCCTCTGATGTTGAGACCGCTGGCTCTTCAGAGTCTCCAGGAAAAACATTCCAAACAATAGAGCCAATAATAAATCATTTAGACTCATAGAAAAAGACAGTTTGCATGCATGAGTGTGAGTGTAAACAGGTGCAGTGAGTGTATACAATGTATGGATACAGATCAATACCCTCATGCATACTCTCAAGGTGTCTGTTACATTGTGACTGCCTCTGGATAAATAAACTCTATATGAATTCTCTTCATGATCAGTATACCTTGATGAGAGACTTTATACAACGAAATTCGCACTGACTCAGTATTTAATCATAGAGGATGACATTTATGTTGTTACGGCTTCAATAACCTTTTTATTATCAAATCGTAGCCCTCAAAATGAAATCAATCTGTGAGGTTCCTGTGGATCTGCACCCCTACGTATGTGAAGGACGGTGGAAGGGGAGTTTTGGCAGAGTTATCCTTTAATTGGTTTCACCTGCAGGGAGGACACACACAGACACACACACACACACACACACACACACACACACACACGCACACATACACAATCTAAATCCTAATCTTCCTTACTGTACATTGACCCAAAGATGTATTTCGTGACTGGGTATAACACTGTAGAAAATTTTACCTATGAACATACCTCTTATAAATATGGTTATACTTATCTTACAAACAACAAACAGTGAGCAAAATACATAAAATACCGCGACATACTACAAATGGAGAGCATTCAAGTTTTATGGTCTATCGGTTGATGGAAACTTGGCTTTGTTTTCCGAACAGTGAAGAAGCGAAGAGAAGGAGTGCGTGACAAGAGCTGGAGAAAGAGAGATGAGGGGGATACAGGTGCTTTCCTTCGCTCTGTCTCGGTTCCCATCGCTGCTAACAAATCAACACAGCTGGGCCGGATAATCCATAGAGACAGAATAGAAAAGACAGGAGGCAGGACAGAAGAGATACCATCGAGAAAAAACATGCAATAGAGAGAAAGGAAGATGAAGAGACCCCCGAGAACACAAACACGTAGTGATGTATCACTCTGTGATCTGCGGAGTGATACATGCTCTTTGGTAGCCTCTGAGTAAAAATTAAGTACTTAGAAGGTCGCCGCATTCAACTTTCTCATGCAATGTTTAGGAACCATGTAAACGCCTGTAGCTACCATCCATGGCTACACTGTAGCAAGACTGTAACCATAGAAACGTCTGTAGCTGGCAGCCATACACTGTAGAACTGTAACCGTAGAAATGTCTGTAGCTAGCATCCTTGGCTACACTGTAGCAGAACTGTAACCATGGAAACAAACAAAAAAAAAAGAATATCCCAACCTGAAAAAATATGTGTAATTGGTAGCACACAATGTGATTCTTATTTTGATTTTTGTGACATTTTTGCTTTGGCTGATGGTGAACAAGAGAGCAAGAGAGTTGAAAAGCGACACAGGTTCAGGGTAGGGCTGTGACATTGACCAAAAATTACAATTTGAATATTTAAATATGAAATACATCTAAAATCGATAATTATCGATATTTTATTATATATATTTTTTTAATCAATAACGTTCATGTATTTCTAGTGTAATACTGGGTATGTTCACTAGAGGGCAATATAGTCAAGGTTTTGACAGAAACACTGACAATCGCAGTTAATTTAATAAGATTTATTAACAAAACAAACACAAACAGTGCATTTATCTTACTTAGGGCAACTTTTCCTGTCGGCCACAGCCATACTGATCCAGAATTACTGACGGATACATTTCTGTCAAATTTTTTTTTTTTTTTAATAATAATAATTTATATAATTTATATAATAATAATAATTTTTTAATTTAAAAGTTGGAACGTCTCGTATTTGCTAAAGGGACGGTGACGAATCCGTCCGTCCAGAAAAAGTTCAACTGGGTTGAACTTTCTCTCCGTCAAAACCGAGACGAGACGGACGCGTCATCAGCGCTGCCCGGACAACGGACAGCTCTCATTGAAAATGAATTGAAATGAACATAGACGGACAGACACAACGGTCACGGCCTAGGCTTCAACGGCAAGATTCTCTGGTGTGCTAATAATTTTTTCATCGGGTGCTCCTGCAGCTGAACGATCCAATTGCATTGGCTATTTTGATCACGTGAAACTGAGTGATCAAAATAGGCAACACAATTGGATAGCCAATATCGAACGTTCCCTTTGATGTTCGAATATGGCAATCAATGAATGCGTTAGATAATTTATCGATTATCGACTGTCAATGTCACAGCCCTAGTTCAGGGCCAGAGTTGAACATTGCACCATTACATCACAGCACCAACTGAATCAGGGAATCAGGTCAACTACAGTCAAGTCTCTAATCCACTGGTTAACGCTGGAATGGGCGCTCTCCTGCACTGCAGTCACTATAAATAAACTAAACTGAAGAGCTCCTTTCAAGGGGGATCTCCTTTGAAATCTATTGCTCAGCCTGGAGGACTATAATACAGAGTAAAGAAACAAGAGAGAGTAGGCAGATTACTGAACTATGGAGCTGCTAGGCGCCAGCAGGGGAGAGATGGAGTAGATAGAGAGAAACAAA
Organism: Centroberyx gerrardi; assembly: GCF_048128805.1. Lineage (NCBI taxonomy): Eukaryota > Metazoa > Chordata > Actinopteri > Beryciformes > Berycidae > Centroberyx > Centroberyx gerrardi. The sequence goes on from NC_136012.1 coordinate 6,734,863, forward strand.
GCGCTTTAATGAAGCCACTAGGAACTTCAGAAGGTGAGAGATTAAGAGAATGAGAGAACAACATGGAGAGATTTAGGAATGGAGGAGATTACTAGAACATTACAGCCAGGTTAAGACACAATAATATGACTGTACCCTGAACTTTCAACTGGAAGTCTCGAAAAAACAAAGAAAGGAAGAAAGAAAAAGACAATTTGGAGGGAAAGATGCTAAGGCAGACAATATCATGCCAGGCCAGGGAGCAAATTGCATTCACATGGAATGGGGACAAATATGATTATAGGATGATTTCATTATATTTCAACAATAGTAATGTAGTAATTTTTGGGGCATTTTTTGATCATGATTTTCTGTATGCATACGTGCTAAATCCTAAGGCACACGTAAACTCTCTCCATAGCACACTAGTTTAGAATTAATGTACCAGATTCAGCACCAAATTTTTGCATCACTTCCTCTTGTAACATTTGCATCTTTTAAAATTGACACTTAAACCCTTTCTTTTGCTTGTGGACAGGAGTCGCAATGCATTTACAGTTTGTTGCTAATGTATCTAAATATGTCTCTGACCATCTGTGGAGCTGGTTTGGGTAATCAGATCTTCAGTGAATCTTGGGTGCATTAACACCTGGATTTGATGAGTTTTTGAATACAATCTGATCACCAGGACGTATGTTAAAGGACATTCCACCCTAAAACACTTCAACACTTCTAAAAAACAATTGGCGATGTACCATGCATTTCTGACGTCGCGTTGAGATATTTCCAGCAGCTATAAAGGAATTTAATAATGTTAATGTTATTTCAGCGATCTACAGTAAACATCAGGTTTTGGTGTCAGTCCCTCAGAATCAAAGAGCGAGGGCTTTTTTCTAGAGCCGCCATTTTGCACCGACATTCAACAGTCATACAGGGAAATCCATCGTAGGAGAGAGATCAATTTCTCCACTGACAGTAGCCTCAATGGACCAGAATGCAATGCAGCCACAAGACATGTTGTGTTTTGAATGATGTGACTCAAACTCACTCTCTTACTATCACTATCGGTATCTCTATCGTTCTCTCTATCTGCACATAAAATCCACAGCTGAATGCAACAAGTTCAGACACTTTTTCTGGGGGTTGTTGAAAGGCATTCTGGGAAATTTAGGAAATAACTAACTGAAGTAGAAGTAGACGAGGCAGGTTAAGGGAAAGTGGGTACAACAAAAAAGTAAGTTCCTTACGTTTCATCACAAAATAACTCCTGGAATGCATTGAACATCACAGATTGATGATTTATAACAGTGTAAAACGAGGGTGGAGTTTTCCACAAGGAATGGGCAGCCGAGGGCATTGGGGCAAATTCAGGTCAGTCAGTCAGTCAGTCAGTCAGTCAGTCAGTCAGTCAGTCAGTCAGTCAATCAGTGAGTCAGGTAACGCTTAGTGAGATGTCACTTCATCAGATGGCCTCTAGAGGGCGTCTTTGACTAAGAGATGGCCTCTTTAAATGCCACATTCAGTCTCATACTGATAATGCCATATTGGATCTCACAGAGCCGCACTCTTCGCCGTCAATTTACAAACATCCACATCTTCTGCTGTCTTGCAAACCGTAACGGTAGTTGACGTTATTACCAGTGGTATTTAGGTGATGTCCGTGGGTCTGTACAGGATCTGTGCCTGTTAGATAAATAAGAAACCCCATTCAAAATGTCTCATTAACTGTATGACGCTGTCTGAAGTTTACCATAACACACTCTGCAGAGCAGCTCACTCATGTGATTACTATGCGCTTGTTGCTACTTTCTAATATGGTAAACACCTGTCTTCATATGGAAATGAGCCAGTTAGGTTTTTGGAAGGGAGGGGAAAGGAAAGAAGAGTCAACTATTGTGATTATTACATGGCAGACAAATTAAAAAAAAAACATTCATGCCACCAGGTGCCGGGTCCACGCAAATAGGTACCGGAATGCAGGTAGTCCAAAACCACGAGGTGCCGGATCCTGTTCCGGCAGGATCCGGCACAAATTAAGCACTGGATGTGATAATAAAGACTTTGCTGAACAACACCTAACCAGAGAGAGGCTCAATTCTTCAGCAGTGGATGTACAGAATAGCGATGTGAATGCAGCTTAGTGGTTGACATCAGACCCACTGCAACAACTAACAGAGAACTGACCATTAGTTTCTTGGTCAGACAGAGTTTTCTGTCAAATATAACAATGTAGGAACGATACCATCCTCTGTCTAAATCAAGTGTGTGTTTCTGAATTTCTAAACTGGCCAGTAAGGCAAAATACATGCTGCTAGTCACAGAAATCTCTTTAGTTGGAGAGTTGATCTCCCAAATGGTCCTTGCTACCATGAAGGATGTGATACCAACATCTTTTCAGCTGGAACTCTTGGAAATGTAAACTCTTGGAAATGTACCCATCTGTGAAACTCCCATCTGTGTTCAGAGGAGTTATGAAATATTAAGCTTTTAGTTTCTCACATTCCTTATCTACATGTATATTCAGCAATATGTTAAGACATGTTTTAGAGCTGCATTATATAAATAACTTGTTTTTGACTAAAATGTCAGATGGGACCTTATTATTCCAAGGTCATGATGTGACATCAGGATGAGGTAAATGTACCACAGCAGTTCCACTTTCATTTCTCAGTTTGACAACAGCATTTAAATTGCAAAACCACACAAACAATTGATACGATAAAAACATAAAAAGTCAAGCTTTGATATTTTGATACATTGTATGTCCAGCTGTCTTAAATCCTCTGCATACAATGTTGGCTGTAGAGCCACTTACAGAATGAAAACAATACAGGTGGTGCATTATTTTTTAAGATATCATTGTTGATATCTTTTATTAAGGGAAAATAGAAGGTAAAGGGGGGAGGAGGTGTCAGGAGTGAGGGTGAGGAAAGAGGAGAGGGAGTGAGCACAGGTGTCAGTGTGCTGAGGTTCTTGGCTTGAAGCAACTCAAGCGGACTCCATCTTCTCCTTCTTCTCCTTTTTTTTCTCCTTCCTCTGACAGGTAAAGAGCTTGATGAATCTTCTCATCATGGAAGCCTTTTTGGGTTTTTTGGGGAGTTCTCCATCTTTCTCTCCAGATCCTCCCACCTCTGCCTCACTGATGGTGGATATGAGGGCTTCATCTTCCATCTTCTCCTTCTTCTCTGCCTTGAGATCGATGGAGAGGTTCTGGGTGGTCAAGGCCTCCTCTGCATGGAGCGTTTTCAGCTCTTCATTTTCTTTTTGGAGTGCCTTCACCAGACTCTCCACCTCCTGGAGCCTCATGGTCTGCTCACGGTGGCTCAAAGCCTTCTCTTTCTCAAGGTTTTGATTCAGATCAATTTTTTCTTGGAGGGCGTTCTTCTCCTCAAACTGTTCCTTGAGCTTGATTGTCAGCTTTTCAGTGATCAAGGCGAGCTCCTTCTGGAGCGTTTTCATCTGCTCCATTTCCTGCTGATGAGCGTTCTCCAGCTCATGGGCACTCTGAAGCTTGTCTTTCCACTCCTTCATTTCCCTACGGAGCTCCTCGTTCTCTCGGCGGAGGATCTCCTCTTTCTCTGCCTGAAGGTTAGTGGCCTGCTCTCTGAGCCCCTCCTTGTCTTTCTGGAGGGCCATAATCTCCTTCTCGCAGGCCTCCTGTTTCATGGCCTGCTCCTTTGCTTCTTTGCGGAGCTCCTCGTTCTCTCGGCGGAGGATCTCCTCTTTCTCTGCCTGAAGGTTAGTGGCCCGCTCCTGTTCTTTCTTGAGAGCCATATGGTCCTTCTCGCAGGCCTCCAGTTTCATGGCCTGGTCCTTTGCTTCTTTGCGGAGCTCCTCGATCTCTCGGCGGAGGATCTCCTCTTTCTCTGCCTGAAGGTTAGTGGCCCGCTCCTGTTCTTTCTTGAGAGGCACATCGTCCTTCTCGCAGGCCTCCAGTTTCATGGCCTGGTCCTTTGCTTCTTTGCGGAGCTCCTCGATCTCTCGGCGGAGGATCTCCTCTTTCTCTGCCTGAAGGTTAGTGGCCCGCTCCTGTTCTTTCTTGAGAGCCATATCGTCCTTCTTGCAGGCCTCCAGTTTCATGGCCTGGTCCTTTGCTTCTTTGCGGAGCTCCTCGTTCTCTCGGCGGAGGATCTCCTCTTTCTCTGCCTGAAGGTTAATGGCCTGCTCCCGTTCTTTCTGGAGGGCCATATTCTCCTTCTCGCACGCCTCAAGTTTCATGGCCTGCTCCTTCATTTTCTCGCGGAGGTCCTTGTTCTCACGGCAGAGGAACTTGTTCTCCTTGTCTGGCTTAGACTGCTCACGTCTGCCAAAGGCCTTCTCTTTCTGGGGAAGGCTGGGCCACTCCTTGTCATTCTGGAGGGCCATGCCTTCCTTCTCGCAGGCCTTGGGTTTCATGGCTTGGTCCTTCACTTTCCTTCGGAGCTCCTCGTTCTCTCGGCGGAGGAACTCATAGTCCTTGTCTGCCTTAGGCTGCTCGCGTCCGCTTTTGGCCATCTCTTTCCTGAGCGCCTTCAGCTGATGCTGCAGACCCATATTTGCGTGTATTTGATCCTCATGTTCGGAGGCCAGTTCCTTGTAGTTTCGGCGGAGGCCCGCCTTCTCTGCCTCACACACCTTCAGCTTCCTGGCTAGCTCGATGGGATCCATGGTCTCCTCATCCTGGAGCTGTTCTTTCCGCTCCATGTCTAGAGAAGAACCTTCTCTTTGAGAAGGCCTCCAATAGTCAGAGTGTATCTAGTAGTGTATCTAGTAGTGTATCTAATAGTGTATCTAATGGTCTCCTGTCTCTATCCTGTGGCTGCTCTCTCTTCCCGTGGTACTCGTTCACCGTCTTTGCCAACAGAGCCTCTGTGGCTCCAGCAGCCTGTTTTATTGGATTACTGGAGTCCCAATGACGTCATAAAGAAGAAGAGTGACGAGTCAGCAGACAGCGTGAAAGCCAATTGGTTGAGAAAAGTTGGCAAGATTCCAAAGACGCACACGCTCAAAAAGGGCTTCTAAAACTGCTGGCTTTATTTAAAAATAACATGTTTCTATTCATACATATTGGATAAATGTAAATTTAACAGGTTGGACATGTAATGAGAGTCAAAAAAAATTTGGATTAATGAGAAAGATTTTAGTTGGTCACCGGAGACCACCTACTGCGCATGTCAGAAACCTGGGCGGCGTGCGAGGGCTGTTTGAAAGATTACAGGCGGCAAACAGGACATTGCCAGCTACATTTCGGTGAGGATTTCAATGTTTTATTATATGTCATGAAGTAGTTTGATAAAAATGAGTTGCAACTGGCCTCATTGCATTATGTTTGCTGCTAGATTGCTTCGGAAGGCCTACACTTGCTGGCAAAAACCGATTCTAATTACCGAGTTGATCACATTCCCATGTGGCTAGTTAGCTAACATTACTGTAGCAGTAATTGGGTTGTTTTTAGTTTAAATAGGCTACTTGTAAGTTAGTTGAAAAGCGATTCTCTGAAAATGTCAACGATCTAGGTGACAGGTGGGATTTTATATCTCTATGGTTATTTTCCACATGGCAGACACTGAAGCTAGCTAACATTATCTAACTTGAGCAAATATTAGCTTTAGCCAGCTTATCCCGTTCGGCAGCTAGCTAGCTAACTTAGTCAGGTGTGGGGTTTATGTAACTTTAGTTGCAAGTAACTGAAGGGGGCTAGAACGATTGTGAATGAACAAAATACTTTATTTAACGTCCCTAGATATATGTAGGTCTAGTTAATACCTAATGCTGAGTAGCATTATTTTGAATGCATTGGAGTTTCATAGTTTGAGCTATCTGCCTTTTCCTCAACCAGATCACGAGCTAACATCCAGTGAGGTGCACTGAGCCATCAACACAGAAGGTGAGTACAAAAGCCTTTAGATGTATTTGTAATCTTTTTAATCATTATTATTATTATTAAAGATTGGTCGTTGTGACAAAGGCTTTTTGGGCACTGTGTGTGTCTGTAACAGTTGGTATTATTTTGGAGGTGGTTGAAGTGGTTTTGATATAATACAGGTCCTAAATCAGGCTGTTCAGGTTGTATTGCAGTTGTCATCAAGGAGTGAGAAATGAAAGTGTTGATTTGAATGGAATGCTGATCTCGCGGGACCACCATGGCTCCCGCTCTGTCAAGCGAGGCATAGGCTACTATGTGGTGTCGGCATTTTGATCATTTAAGCTTTATTTGACACTATATTAATACAGATAGTAAAAATATCTTAACGACTGTTAGAAGTAGACTTATGGTTCAGTTAGCTTCTGTAGACACCTGGTCTTCTACCTGCTGTGCACCGCCTTGTTCATTGTTCTGATGGCAGCTAGTTATGTCTTTGCAGATAAATACTAAGTTCATGCGGATTACTACGGTTCCACTGCAGTCAATGTTCTTTGGGAAACTGGACCAGCAGTCTGATATGCTGGTGAAGATCTTCTGCAGCCCAGAGGAGGAGTTGGAAGAAAGATCCATAACATCTGGCTGCCTTAGATGAGGTATGTTTTGTCTTGGAAATGCAGAAATGGTTTTGTCACACTGAACACTGAATATCCAATTTATATGTATTTTTATCTATTGTTTGGGGTGGTATTACTTATTGAATCCATTTATCTGACAGTGTAAAGTACTTGATGTGATTGTGGGTTGGGCCGGGTCTGGTTTAACCGGTTTGATACGGTATAAAAGCTTCCCCCAGTTCCATTTTCTACACATTGGCTGTACCGGCATTTGCCATTATGAAATCGTCTTGGACCTTAAAAAGTGGCCTCTGCCTATATCAGCTAACTGCGTGAACCCTGATTATTTTAACTTGTATTGCATTAATGAGATAACATGATGAATACAATATGTTAGTTATAAATAGAGATAATGCTGGCTTGTACCCTTTCACACACAAATCACTACTGCTTTTGTCGCTAAGCAATGCAGGACACACACTACATTTGTTTACACGGTTCAGCTGTTAAAGATGGCGGCGACTATAGAAGAAGTTTTGTCTACTTTTTTAATATCATCTTTTTTTGAGACCGCACTAAGGCAATGGCTAAGTCCAGCTGTTGTAGCCTTTACATGTCTAAGAGACAACAACTAAGCTACCAGCAGCATCTTGCAGACAAATCACTTGCTTAGTGAAGCCTACAACAGCTGGACTTAGTGACTGCTTATGCACTCCAAGACATACTAGGTCAAAATGTCTGCAAGACAAACAGTATTCATTTACTGAATAAGAGCTGTTTGCTATAGATTTGTCTGTAAGACGCGCTCAAATTTGAAACTGGGGAAGAACTTGGTGAAACATGGGTCCCGCCAAGTTGCATCATGGGATATTGTATATAATGGCTTGTGATGGCCGCATCTACCGCCACACATTGACAAGTCGGTGAACACTCCTACGCTCCACTCACTTTGGTTAATTTACTTTTGTTTCATTTAGTCATTACATTTTGCACTTTTTACAGTCACAATGCACATGCACACAAGCAAACAAATAAATGACTCCACACATGGCTTTTTGTTTCATATAGCATACTCACAACTTTATTAGCAAATAGACAGTACATGCTTTCTGATTTGTAGCGCGCACATTTTAGTGAACATGATATGGTCTATATTGCTACTCTGTTTCAGTTCAGTTGGTTTCATCGTTCTAATTGTAATTTCTTTGAGTTACCGGTGCTGTTGGAGTGGTGTCCGGTCCATGGCTGAGCAAAAGATGCGTTAACTGTAGTGCTGGTCAAAAATGAACGAACGAATCATTTGTACCGGATCATTCTCGGGCTCGATACATACCGAGTCTGTAGTGGTACGTACTGGTTCCTCCCACTTCGAGTCTCCAAAGCTCATTAAACGACTGAATGATTGCCATGTACCTTAAATTAAGACATCGCGCGTGCCAACCCGCTCTTTGTGGAAGTAGTATATATTATTGTTGAGCGTGCCGTTCACGGTCCAAAATTAACACTCGCCAGTCGCCAAATGCGGGTAAGTTTAGTCTTTGGCGAGTAAATTATGGAGAGCACCCGTCACTCTGGCTGGTAGAAAAAAAATGAATTTCCTACACGCGCTGGAGAAAGCTGCTGGTTTGCTGTCACTTCAGTCTGCTAGATCTGCCGTGCTGCGTGTGACGTGCGTGGTACGTGATTGCGTCAGTCATCAAACCGCGCAATTTTTTGTTACAGTACGTGAGGTACTTGTTGTCATCCGGGCAGTTGAAACAAACCCAGCCATGTGGAGATTTATTGCGGGAGTGGAGCCCCCAGGAAAGAGAAAGAAAACAGGCGAACTTCAGGCCGAAGAGACCACTGCTGCCACAGCCAATGCAAGCGCCCCGTCCTTGTCTCATCCGCCGAAACTATCATCGAGGAAATTCTGTGAGAGGTGGCGATACAATGATTCAGGTGCTCCAAGAACATGGCTGGAGTTTAAGGAGGGGGTCATGTTTTGTAATGTGTGTCGTGTTAACGCAAAGGAAAAGCGCAGAGGCAATTCCTTCATTGTTGGCACTACAACTATGAAATTGGAGAACATCTTGGTTCTACTATTCTATTACTATGAACTATGACTCTGAACTTATTACTGTTAAGGCCCATTCACACTTAGAGCGACAACTATAAAGATAACTATAACAGTGTTGGAAATTAACCTTTTCTTCCACCAGCCACTTTGACTGGTGGATTCTAAATTCTACCAGCCACTCATATTTTTTACCAACCACCATTTTGTAATTGCACTTTTGTGTGTAACTAACTTTTGTGTAACGTTTGTCTTGCTTTGAAAAAAAACAACAACATAAAAAGTATTAATTTAATATATATTCACCTATGGTTATCCATTTTTAATTCTCTCTCCCTCACACCACACACACACACACACACACACTTCAAATGCACAAAAACAAAATACAGACACCTAGGGAAGCCCCGATAACGTTTTTTGACGCCGATCATCTATGAGCCATATCTGCCGATACCGATCGGCCATAGATAGTTTTTTTGTTTTGTTATAGCAGCTGGTATAACAGTATTATAGGTCAGTTTCCATTTTACATACATTTCATCCATCAAATTGAGTCCTGGTTAAAAAGTATCCACATTTTCTTTTTTTCTACCACAATATTGACTTGATCATTATGTAAACAAAACCATGTGCGTTCTAGGTAGTGCAGCATGATTTAGTGAGATAACGAAGCACAAGACTCAGACTGTTGCCACTTGCCTGTGTTGTTGAGTCGAGTTAAATAAATGGAGACACCCTCCGAAGATATATATCCGTTTCAGTCTTTGTTTTTGTATAAGTGAATGTTCTTAAGAGAGAGAGAAATTAGACTTTTCAGTTGCCTCTCCGCTGTTAGGGTCTCGACCGTCGTCCAGTTCGACGCGGACAGCGGTGCAGAGTGCAGACCATTATGTAAACAAACGCACATGGCATGCGATGAATTGATGCATTAAATAAGCAGAGAATTAAATGAGGGGAAGTAGCGGGCGTGACGGACTGTGACGTTACTGGTTGTCCATGAAGATTTGTGTTTTTAATTAACATGTAGCCTAAAGAAATATGAATTTAAGAAGTTCAAGAAGAGAAATGGCTCACGTGTTTTGCGTCATCGATCGGTTTTGCAATTGGCGACTATAAAGCATTATTGGAATTCTCCGATCTCATATTTATACTGAATATCGGCCGATTCCGATTGCTGGCCGATCGATCGCGGCATCCCTACAGACACCCAAACAGCGGTGCACTGTAGATCCATTTTAAGTCAGAACCTTTTAACATCAAACTTTAACAAACTCATAACAATCTACCACACACACACACACACACACACACACACGTCAAGTAACCAACAGTGATGCTTTAGTTTGAGCCCCAGTGGCTTGACTTTGCTCACAATGATGATGTAAGAGTCTTAATGCTGACAGACCGGCCACAATGTGACACAGGCTGGTTCAGTGGCAGGTAGACTAGAGACAGACTGCTAACTGTGGTCTTCTTAGGCACATGGAGCCTTTTAATCAGAGTGCAGCCCAATCAGAATAAAAATGCCTCATATAAACGCCTCGATCAGAATAAACTGGCTGATCCGAATGAAATTTCATTCCGTTTGAGAGGGGTGGTATAACCCTTTCATAATCCAGTCGATGAATAAAATTTCGTCATGTAAACACTCATCCCGATGACTTTCTTTATCTCGCCTCTTTCTGCACATGCTCGCGCATTTAACACAAGTAACGTCAATTACGTTACCCTTTTTTTCCGGGAGGATTCCAATGGATGTGCTTGTTATTAACCCCGGGGCGCTCGGGCTTGATGTAGGCGGTGCAGCCCGTTTTTATATCAAGTCCTGACTCCGCCTCTCCGGGCCAGTTTCGGTTTACAGCGGTGAAAATTACAGATGGAGCCAATCATTGCGCGGGCAAAACAAAACGTCTTTTTCTGACACTTATGGAGTCGTATGTTTTGATAAAACTGTTGCTTCATCAGAAAGAACAGCAGTAAAGAAATAACCGACGCAGGTCCATCTTTTAAAAACGTATGTCCATGTTCAGAGTGCTGGATTCGATGTTTTGCGCATGTCAGCTACTGTCTCTCTCTCCGCGTGTTGACGACAGTGGGAGCAAAACACTGACTAGTCTCATCGAAAACTAGCCAGTCACGTAACTCCCCACTGTCGGCTCTTCTCCACTTCTCATTAAAAAATCGCCTTTTAACTTTTGGTTGGTGAGTTGTTGTCTCCTCTTGCGTAGGTGTTCTTACATCAGCCGCTCTCTTTACACCCGCAATGTAACGGCACATTGTTGTTTAAATAACGTTAGTCCGTCAGATTTCTTTCTTCTTCTGATGCAATTTGCGGCAGACTAGACGCAGCTTTGAATTTGAATTTCACGTCCAATCAAATTGGCGGTCAGTGGTCCGAACCTTACTCTGATTGGTCGAGACTCTAGATGCAGGAGGAGACATAGCTAACCGGCCACTGTGGCTGCTAGGTTGATCAAAGTCACCTTCACACTTCAGAAATTCACCGGCATTTGGCCGGTGGCCGGTGCTAATTTCCAACCCTGAACTATAAACTATAACGATATGCTGTTGCTCAAGCGTTCACACTACAACAATATCGGCGCCGAATATTCAGAGAAAAAATGGAGCATGATTACTTTACCGACGTGCTTTTATTTTACTCGCTCGCTAAAGTAATAACGACATAGCCGAAGGATTTGGGCTCATGCATTGCCGCAAAAGAGAGATGAGATGGCAGATAATAATGCTCTTTTATGGCGCTTTCATAACATTATTGTGCTTTGTTTATATGAGAGCTAATTGTACTAATGGCCACCAAGTGAAGCTATTCATTTCTTTACCAGTAGGTGACTCTGCACACCACATCTACTGTGGATCAAAGAGTAAAGTCTCCTGTAGACCATGTTGAGAGAAACACCTGAACGTCACCGTGGCTAAACGGGTTTCAACAGGATACTGGAGGGACACATGTTGTTCCCTCCCGGTCATATTAAAAACATAGGATAATGCAGCATTTGCGGTCAGGTTGGCCAAGAGATTATGCTATTTTCTTAGCATCATGCTAGCAAAAGGTAGCGATTTAATTAGCTTCCAGGTCAGTAAACAGCCTTACCGCTAATCCCAAGAGCTGTTCCGATCCCGACCGGTATGTCACGTTTCTTTTCAACATTTTTAGAGGCGATGGTCTTTGTCAAACAGCGCCGGGTTCCTCTGGACTTCTGTAATCAGTTCCTCAGCAGCAGCTCCATCACTGCAGTGAACTACTGAATTCTCCCTCCCCTTCTTTGTAGAACTTTAGTTTGATTGGTTGAAAATGTTTTATCGTTGTCTCTACCGCCAGAAAAATCGCTCTGAGATGGAACCAAGAATATAGTTATAGTTGTCGTTTTGGATGTTTTTATAGTTACAGTTGTAGTGTGAACACAGACATTCTATTTACTACGATTTAAATCTTTTTATAGTTATAGTTATCTTTATAGTTATCGTTCTAGATGTGAATGGGCCTTTACTTATTTTTACTTGCTATTGTTAATTCCTCTATAATTGTTATATTCTCAAACTCCTTAATAAATGATCCTTCTTGCACTTAAAGACAAATACCACTGAATTTATGAATTCAAATGTGTTACACTTTAGTGTTGAAACAGTTGAATTAATATTTCTGCATACAGTTAATGTTACTACTATTATTACTGCACACTACTATAATATTGATTGAGAATCGCATATGAGACCAAGATGACATGCTAAATAGTAATAATAGCAAATTGCAATAGTAAAAAGCAATATATTATTTTTGGCTGGTAAAAAATCTGTCTGGCCGGTAAGTTTTTTCATCTACCAGCCACCTTGGCAGGTAAGCCAAAAAGTTAATTTTTGACCCTGGCGCCGTTCATTCAGGATTTCTAGTTTCGCTTTCAAATCACTATCCAAGCTGTCCGAGACAAGCAGCATCGATACTTCCATGTCGAGTCGTTCCTTGAGTCGTTTGAGTATTCCGTATACGGGCTACGTACGTACTGAAACTCGAGAACCCGAATGAACGGCTCGCTCAGCAATGTAGTACTACTTCCTCATTGAGCCAGCCGTTCATTCAGTTTCTCGAGTTTCAGTACGTACGTAACCCGCATACGGAATAATGGAACTCGACTCGACACGGCAGCAATACTGAATGCTGGAGTTGCTGCTCGTTGCCGACAGCCTGCAAATCACACTGTGCCTGCGGTACTTTACCACAAAACTGTTTTCTTGTAGGGACGATAAGTTGACATGGTTTCACTGAACAAACAAATAATATTCTTTGTGTATTAGAGTTGTCACGGTGGTGCCATTTTGACACCAGTGTTGTTTCCCTCCTCAACACCGGCCATACCGGTTATACCGCCTGTCGCCACTAGGGGGCCTAAGCGCTAGCAAAGTCAGCGTCACTACAATGAAAGTGAAACTTAAAATTCCTCTCCAAACTGTGTTAACGGCATTTATAAACGGTAACACTTTTTAATCAGAGATTTATAACACTGCTCATCACTCAGAGAGTTAATGTGAGTGCAGGTCAGATTCTGGCATATTGCCCTTCTTTAGGCTACCATTGGATTGTACTGGACTCATTACTGTCACTAGGTAAGGACAAATAATTCATCCTATTCATCCTAATCTGTAATATTAGTGATCAGATAATAGTGATCATTATGTTGTTAGTATGTCCATTTATCATTTAGTAGCCTAACTTGAACATGGAAGCTCTGAATATGTGCTTTTATTTTACAAAATTCCCGGTATTCCTGGTGTGGGGCTAATAGGCCATATCAGCGTGACGTCACAACAACAAAGAACTTACTTCCGGGTGGATAACGTCGGTGGTGCTGCATCGGCGCTACAGTATTTTTCGTGTTATTTAACCAAAGTAAGACCCCTTTTTAAGCTCTTGTGATTAGAAATACACAGATATTATGTAGTTCTGGCTGTCCGCCGAAAACGAGACGTTCCTGATGTCGTTGCTGTTGATATTTGTTAGTGTATAACCTAACATAACCTAAATATATAGCCTATTTAAGCACGTGTCCACAAACTACTGTATTTTACCAAAATGTTTAGACATGCTTAAAAGTTCTGTTTTGGCCACTGTCTTATACAAATTAACCATAACTTTCTGTTTTTATTTTATATTATGTTATATAGCCAAACAGTGACAGCCAGTGACACAAAGTAGGCTGTTAGTGTGATTCAGCGAGCAGAAGTTCAAATTCAAGTGCTGATCTAACAAAGCAACCTCAAACCAGTCATTCTTTAGTGTTTTGCTTTATAGTAGAAACTGTGGACTGTCCGTTATTTACTTGCAGACTCGATTGTAAAGCATCTTGACTGTAAAGCAGGGTATGATAGCAAAGCCAGTTCACAAACCACTGCGTGTGTTGTGCTACTTGTGCTGTGCTGTGACAGAAAAGGGCTCAAGGATTTCAGAAAGCTTATCATGTTGGCAAAATTTCGGTCAGGAAACCTTACCTACATGAAGTGAAAGATTTTACCCGAACGGTTTTTAATGGAACGCCTTGGGACTGGCAGTGCAGTGCCAGTCACAACGGAGCTACTGCTGTGCTAGACCCGAACGAGACTAGCAAAACCGAGAGACTGTATTACTGTCACTCTAGCAAGCTTGCACGTTATGCTACCCAACAGCGACGTTTATCATTTTTATTGCTGACCTGTAAGAAAATGCCTGCCACAAAAACCCGGTCATGAGTGGCTGCTGCCAGCCTGTCCCCAGTTCTGCAGATGCAGACGGCCTGTAAACTATTATCTGTATCCACCGATTCCGTTAGGTTGCTTTAAAACGGAAAAAGCCTAAACCTAATCTATTATGTACCAAGCTATATTTGGCATTACAGCCCCAAACACAACCCGATTTCGGCATAATCGCTAATGTTTTGTTTAGTTGACTCGTATTTACCGCTGCTTAAAACGAACGATTTCCGCTGCCGACAGGTGCGAGTTACCCACCCGGAAGTATAGCCAATCTGTTTGTTTACAATTGTGATTTGGACTATAACACCGGTGTGGACTCCAAGACCGTATGCCACCGGTAACACCGCCCACCGCGACAACCCTATTGTGTATACTACTGTATGTCCTTGTATTGAGCGGTTGTATAGTTTTGTGTCACGTACCAACTTGTGTTTTTCCCCTCGGGGCTTGCCGTACTTAGATACTGCTTTGTTGAATGAGTCGTTCATGTGCCGGTACTGAAAACTCGAACTCTACTCGACATGGCAGCAGTATCGAACGCTCGACATGCTGCTTGTCTTGGACAGCCTGCAGATACTGCGTCTGCTCAGGTACTGTAGGTACACTGCTGCGGTTTACAGCTTGGCTGGTAGTTGTTTATCCTTTTGGTGTAGCTAATCTTGTACTTTGTCTTAAGTCCATATTTCTAACAAATTTAAATAAAAGTATGATTTTGTACTCTGTACACTGTTAACATTTACCAACATGCATGACTTCATAAGTCACCATCTAAAATACGTATAATGAAACAGAAACAATTAACAGTAATTAAATAGGATATCTGGCCCTCTACTGGCCTAAAACGAGTACAACACTCAGTGTGTAGGCACACAGGACATTGCCTGGAGCTGTATGAAGACCAGATAGCCCCGTCTAAGAAAAAGCTCAAAAACTCGAAAGTTCGATTCATTTAGGATGTACTGACCCGACATGAACGAATCAACAAAAAGACTCGAACTTCCCGGCACTAGTTAACTGCAGCTGTGGGTTTAAGAAGCCGGGAGCCGGGCCTGGGCGATACCATTACTCACCGCGTCATGGGGGAGAACTATTTGATTGAAGATTTTGTTTAGTTCTCACCATTTATGTTAATAGTTTATTATTATTATTATGGTTGCATATTCTTTAGTCTAATATTGTTTAGTTTAACTTTAGTTGAGAACAGATGGCCATGTTTGTGTATTAGTTGTTTAGTTCATGTCTATCCCCCCTCTGTATTTATTTGGTCTGATCAGCCACTATATATGTTCCCCCAGTGTGTCATTTTGCTAGGTCAGTTTGTTCTGTTCAGTTGTGTTTCATTTGGAATTGTTTGAGTTAGAATCTGTTCAGTTGACCTCTTTTATGGGCCCAGAATTATTGTTTATTGTTGAACTTTGCTTTTTGCATTTATGCTATGTAGTTTGAGTTTTTGGGTAATAAAAGCCCTTATTTTTGAAAACTACTGTACACCTGCGACCCCTTTGCCTGCTTGCTTGGTCTCTCACATGGCTTATGATGAAGATATTTGCTCAACTTGAGTGTTTTTGTGCTGTGTTCTGTGTCTTTAAGGACTGTGACCTGGTGAAGAGAGAGAAGGAGCAGATGGTCGTTAAGGGAGTGACGGTGCTCAGCGGCCTTCCGAGTGTTGCCTGCTCCTGTACCGTGCTTCTTGGTTTGATTTATGCTCTGGATCTGAGCTACCCAACCGGTCTGCAATACACTTGAGGTGTTTCAAAACTTTTTCTGAACTTGGATGGACAGAAACTGTCGGACAGAAAAACGTACAATAAAGACGTGTGGGTAGACGTCACAACTTTTGTCTACCTGAAATGCACTCACAGTGCTCATGTGCAGGCAGTTTACCTTGTTACCCTTGTTTGGGTGTTTTAGCTGTTGTTAACCTTTGTCAACTTCTCATTTGTTACCGTTGCTATTGTTTTCTTTGTCAGGGAAATGAATTATGGGAGGAAATGTTTCTGCATTTATTCTTCAGTCACTCATAATGGCTAGCATTAAAGCATTTATCATTGAAATGTTACAACACCTGACAGGTGACTTAACTGATGGACAGAATCATGCATGTTTTTTTCTTTTTAAGCTTGGTGGAACAAGTGCCTAAAGGTGAAGGAGAAGATCAAAATGTCAGAATTCACGTTTGGTATTCATGTAGTTGTTGTACTCTTAGGGAGCTTAACTGGAGCAATTAGGGGTTACATGCTTTGCTATTTCCCTTTCAGATGCATGCTTCTAAAGGATTCTGCATCATTTTTTTTAGAACTCTACATCATGTTCTTTAAAAGTACCTTTTAACAGGAGCAGATTTGGACTCCTCTTTGTCTCTATCTCTCCCTCTTTCTCTTTCCCTCTCTCGCTCTCTTTCTCTCCGTTTCTCTCTCTCTCTCTGTTTCTCTGTCTCTTTATCCTGGTTGTTGAAATTTGTCAGTTGCACTTAAAAGAATTGCAATAAACACCTTAAAATGCCATTTGAGTTGTCATTTTATGAACATGATGGTTTCTGGTTTAGGTAATGTTAAAACCTGAAAGAAATGCATCCAGGAAACAATTCATATCAGATCAACATAATATAAATATGTTTGACTTAGGTACAAATCACATTGGGTCGATGTAGTCTAGATATGTTGACCTAAACATTTTAATTACATGTAATGAACATGTAATAATACAATGTTTTGTTTTTTGATTGACCAAACAGTTTTTGAACAAGCAACATCTACCAATGGTGGAGATGTCATTTTGACATTTTTAATACATTTCTCTCCATTACATCCTCAAAAGTTAAGTGAAAGACATTTGTCTTGGTATAAAACTTATTCATTCAGTCAGGCAGTCAGTCAGTCAGCCAGTCAGTCAGTCAGCCAATCAGTCAGGTAATGCTTAGTGAGATGTTGCTTAGCTTTTTCCGACTGTGTAAAGCCTCCAAATGTCAAACTCTTGCTAGCTGGAGCCAAGATTATCAAATGATGATGTCACACCAGGAAGCCGCCATCTTTATGCACATGTACTGTTGGGAGTAAATCTAGTTCAGATCTTATTTTACCAGGTTGTTCAGGGACCGGCCTTGGTTGATTATTCTGGCCTTCGGCAAGGGAATCACCTGCAGAGAGAGAAAACATGATATTAAAATCTCAGGTGGATGCAGCTGAGACATGTTTGTGCTGATGAATGCGCAAATACTTATACAAAATACACAAACATACACACACACACACAAACATTTTCCAGTTAACAGTTTTTTGGACAGAAATGCCAAAACATTACAAGAAGAAGCCTGTCAACAGAGGATGCAAAGCTTGTTATCACTGATAATGACCCACTTGCGTGCGTTTGTGTGTGTGTGTGTGTGTGTGTGTGTGTGTGTGTGTGGGTGGGTGGGTGGGTGGGTGGTGTGTACATTTGTGTGCGTGCGTGCGTGTGTGTGTGTGTGTGTGTGTGTTAAAGAAGGAGGATGGCACAGGAATGCCAGTGATTTTTGGCCGATGCTACTGGCACCAGTCACCATAATCACTGTGATGAGCTGATGACAGACTAAAAGTGTGTGTGTGTGTGTGTGTGTGTGTGTGTGTGTGAGGGGGGGTGAAGTAGAGAAAGAAAGATAAAGTGCTGAGTGATGCAAATCTGACAGGAGAAAACGATGGATTAGAAAAGAATGAATGAATTCTTTCTGTAAGTCTGGCACAGATGTGATGAAAAAATGTTATTACATATAAATGCACAGCATCTTTTTCATCATAGGTATAGTAAGCCTTCTTCTGGTAAAAAGGGTACAAGGGAAAATTTTTCTTCCACAACATTATACTGTATATCCATTTTGGGGGAAAAGAATTATGTGAAGTTCATCATTCAGTATCTCCACTCTGTAAAAGTGTTATAAATTTAAGAAAAGGGACTTAAGTTATAAGAACGACCATAATTTTGTGCTACTCATCATTTTAGAGTGTCACTTTTTTCAGATGGTGTAAATCTCATTTTTTAATGAAACTCTTCAAGTGCCTAAATGAGTGCGCCACTCACTTATCCCAGATATTTTCCAAATTGTACATTGTAAACTAGGGATGGGATGATATATTGAAATTCAATATATCGTGATACAAACATGTGACAATACGTATCGTGGGGCAGAAAAATGAATCGTGATATTATCTACATTTTATTCTGCTCACAAATGAGACGCTTGACCATCACAGTTTCACAAGCTCTTCATCCAAATTATATTATTGTCACTTTGTACTGACATTTTTAAATTGTTTACATTCTAGCAGCCAATGACAATGCTAGAAAGAGTTGTGGCTCAGAAATAAACAGAATTCTGCACTCAGACTTTGTTGTCACCAAAACTTTATTTATTACATCATGTGGTTGTATCGAATCCTGAACCCCATATCGCGTATCAAAATCGTCCCATCCCTATTGTTTGAATATTGAATACGTCTTAGTAAACTATGGGTGACTTCTCGTCTGCCATTTTGCTTCCCCAGTTAAATTAAATTGAGTGAAAGTGAACAGAAAGAAAGAAACACTCCTAACCTCCTAATCACATAGAGTTTATTTTTAGTATGACTTGTAAAAACTTAATACAACTTTCATAACCCATCATGGCTAAAAATGCATGTCTGTTACTTCAGTGATTCCAAACATAAACAAACAGGAAACTTTTTACAGCCTCAAAATGTATATGTAAGACTCATATTTACCTACCTGCCATCAGTCTTATAATTACATTACATGACATTTCTGGATGAAAAAAAAATGCCTTCAATCCAATAAATCACTATGTCAACAAAGCCGAGGCGGGGTGCTGCAGGGTTTCAACACTACCAGGGCTTAAAGTGTAAAATTTTTCCCATCCAGCTTTATTCATGCTACATTTTATACCAGTCAGGTCATATGAATAATATTGAATGTCCGCCAACTGGCAAAGTGAAGTGTGTGTGCATCAGCGTATGTAGCCGCTGGCAGAGGCTCAATATCTATAGACGGATTATTATAATTGGCTAATCTGTATTCACAAGCCGTAATGTACCTGGAGAGGAATGAAAAAAAAAAAGAGAGGAAGAGGGAAAGGTGAAAGCATGTCAAGAGAAAAACAGTGGCGGAGAGAGGGGGTTTAGGAGAGAGAATGAAGAGGGAGAGAGAGAGGAGATGAATGGAGGAGGTGAAGGAAGGAGAGTAGGTGTAGGAGGGGATGGAGATGTGGTAAGCAGCATTCCTGACTGCACAGTTACACACACACACACACACACACACACACAGGAAGAGCGAGAGAGAGGGCGAGGTGGGACGAGAAAGAGAGAGAGTGAATGAGTAGAGGGGGGACAGGAAGAGAGAAAGACGCGTTAATCTGAAATCCAGATGCTTTAAGGACCAAACAGAGGGTCAAACTAATCCACACACACACACACACTCGCAAACACAGCTCTCCATCCCTCTCTCTCTCTCTCTCTCACACACACACACACACACACACACACACACAGAGTCCGTCCGGGACCTCGCTGGCTTTACAAGTCAGCAAAACATCAACGGGATTCAAACATCAACTGGATACTTTTTACGCCTGTTTTTCTTGTAAAACTCTCACTTTCCAGCCTGCAGTCCAGACGAAAGGACTCGCTCTTTCTTTTTTTGGGGGTTTCTATTTTGTAGTTAGGCTTTTGTTTTCTTTTCTTTTCTGGAGGAATTTGCAGGTGAGTCTCTTGTGGTTTTTCATAATGAGAACTTGTTAAATGCTCCCAGATGTAAAAAAAAATAACTGTGTTTTTTGGGAATTTTTGGAATGAGTTTTGAAGTTTTCCACACTCTCCTATGCATTTGAGCTGGAAGCTTAATTGAAAGATAATTGAAAAGTCTAATAATCACAGTTTGCATGAAGTGATTTCCTCGCAGTATACCTTTCCTTCTGCGAGACTGACTTATTTGTCAGTGTAATTTGCCTTGTTTAAAACTGTCAGCTCGCAGGATTTGAAGTTGTCTGGTAGGTGTCAAGGTGCTGCCAGAGTGACAGTTTAGAGCGGTGTTTGTCTTCACGGCATCAGAGGCCGCCGTCTCGCTTTGAAATCTAATTTCATACTCACTGTCATGCAGTGACAGATGTGGCTCATGTCATTGCAATCCATCAGCTGACTGACTTGTGTTGAGAGGGAAATTAGCAGCAGACACCAGTCAAATGCTGTTTGTTTTGGCTGTGGCTGGGAAGGTTAGAACTTTTCTCTGAGCTATATCACACCTTTAAAAAAAAAAAAAAAAGGTCTATGTCATTTCAAAAAGTTAGGATTAAAGGTTGTAAATAGCACCAGAACAAGATTCCAATCTGATTGCCTTCAAAGAACATCTGAAAATTCCTATATTTATACTTAATATATTTATGAGGAGGAAATTTACTGTATGGCCAACCACGGAAATCCTGGCTGTTGCTGCTCTGTTTACAGTAACCAGATACTTCAGCGAAGCGCTTCTCAATCTTTTTTGGCGTCGAGGACCATTTGAGCCAAACAGCAGCTCCATTCCAACACACACACACACACTAGGCATTGATAGCTTGAAAATGCCACACACAGCTTTGTTGTGATGACTAATGACAGCCAGCTTGAGGAACAAGAAAGAGTAAGCTTACTAGACTTGGCTCAAACTGGACAAACCTGGAAGGAAAGCTCATTACATAGAGTTTGACATTGTTTTTCCTTGACTTTTAAGCAAAAAAAAAAAAAGAAAGGCACACCTGGTTCTCTCTCCATGGCACATCAGTGTGTACCACCTTGACAGATTTATAACCGCTGCTTTCAAGGGTCTTCTGTAACGAATTTGTCTGGTAAAATGGTTAAAAGTGACCAGTGGAAAATAGGGAATCTTCCCGCTAATTAATCCAGTACACTAAGAAGGTATTTTTTCCTCACCCCCCATGTTATTGAATGCAGAAGAAATACTTTCCTTCATGACATGAAAGAACAAAAAGAAAAACAAGCTGTAGTCCAATATTTTAACCCTACACAAGTTTTCGAACCTCTATGAAATGAAGCTTTGAAACAGACTTCTAAGACTCTATTTGCCCCCAGATGTCATTAAATAATGATGATAAAGTTGGAAGGGATTTTGTATGTTAAATCATGTCATTATGTGAGAAATTTTAATAAAATTACCATAAACCAGATGGCTAGAAAGTAAGTCAAGGAATTAAGATAATGCTTATGTCACATAACTCCACAAAACATTTTATAATGGTTAAAATACATGGTCATCAATCAGAAAATGCGGCTGTTTTCATTGCTGAATAACTCTTTGGAGATGGGCTTTGCGTCTGATGGGAGCGATGCCACATATACTGTAAGAGATTTCTGAATGAGGATATATGGATAGCACATGATATCACAGACTGCATGGAAAACATATGGGAATCATATTGTAGTCGTCTCTTGACATGTGTTATCTTGCGTTGGGCAGCTGTGACTTGGCTGCCAGTCAGCGTAATGCTTTTTACATAAAGATGTATTGGCCTCACTCTGACGCTCTTAAAGGACTACAGCAAGCTTTTGGGAGATTGGCCCATTGGTCAGTTTACCTGTTCAGTGATGAGAACACAGGCACCAAAATCATCCACATGTCCCGGGTAGGTTGTTCGCTCCAGTGCTCCATGCAAACACTTTAGCATACACTATGTTGAGTGATAGCAGGCTCCATGCTAACACTTTAGCATACACTATGTTAAGTGATAGCAGGCTCCATGCTAACACTTTAGCATACACTATGTTGACAGTTAGTAGGCTCCATGCTAACACTTTAGCATACACTATGTGGACTGATAGTAAGCAACCATGCTAACACTTTAGCATACACTATGTTGACTTATAGTAGGCTCCATGCTAACACTTTAGCATATACCGTACTATGTGGACTGATAGTAGACTCCATGCTAACACTGTAGCATATACTATGTTGACTTATAGTAGGCTCCATGCTAACACTTTAGCATATACCGTACTATGTGGACTGATAGTAGGCTCCATGCTAACACTTTAGCATATACCGTACTATGTGGACTGATAGTAGGCTCCATGCTAACACTGTAGCATATACTATGTTGACTTATAGTAGGCTCCATGCTAACACTTTAGCATATACCGTACTATGTGGACTGATAGTAGGCTCCATGCTAACACTGTAGCATATACTATGTGGACTGATAGTAGGCTCCATGCTAACATTTTAGCATACACTATGTGGACTGATAGTAGACTCCATGCTAACACTTTAGCATATACTATGTGGACTGATAGTAGACTCCATGCTAACACTTTAGCATACACTATGTGGACTGATAGTAGGCTCCATGCTAACACTTTAGCATATACTATGTTGAGTGATATTAGGCTCCAGTGTTAGCATGGTGTCTACCAGGGAAACATGGATGATTTTGGTGTCTATCTTCTCATCACATAACTAGTTGGCCAATAGGCCAGTCTTCCAAAAACTCGTTTGTATTCCTTTAAGATACTGTCTGCCTTCTCTCTTCCTGCCATTCCTTCCTTCATTCATCCTTTTCTTTTCTTCCTTCTCTTTTCTTCCTTTCCATTCCCTTCATGACAACGTGACTTTGACTCCTGCCATACACGTACTCTGTACTCTTGTTCCAGCACTTCATTCATTGATAGCGTCTAAAAGTACAGCATAGAAGAATTGAGGATGGAAAAATGGAAGGAACGCCAGACTGTAAAGAAAGAAACGTAGGAATGAAGGATGCATTTTGGCCGTATTGACGCAGAACCATTGTGTGCCAGTGAACATATGATTTTGATAAGTGGGGGCTGAACAGTACAGCGCTCTGTCTAGGTTAGTGGAAGTGCAGCACTTTATCTCTGTCAGCTGAGAGTCTGGGAGGGGTACTAAGTGATTTAATAGTACAGGGAAACCCTTTTCTCAACTCCTCCTCCCCTCATCTGTTACCTCTTCTCTTCTCTTCTCTCTGTTCTCCCTCTTCCTTTCCTTTCCTTTCTCCTCTTGTACCTTCTTAACTCCTGTCCTCTCCTCTACCTTTCATTTCCTTGCCTCCCCTCCCTCTGTCCCCAGTGTGCTGACACAGAAAGCTGGTAAAGCCATCAGGTAGGGAGAGCAGGAGGAGAGAACTAGCCGGCTGACAGCACTGACCTATGATCACCTTTCTACTCTCCATACAGGAGCCTGACACTACATGGGCTGAGTCCCCTAATAAAATACACCCCATGTCCTTTCAACATGTGGTTTAACAGTTCTTGACTGGGACAATATGTGACATTCATTGTGGGTTATGGGTAGAAAAATACTATAATCATCCTCCCTGTTAAAGTGTCCTTGAGCAAGACACCGAATCTGTAGCTGCTCTGTAGCTGAACCTGACCTCTGACCTCCCTGTGGGGATGGGCAAGAGGGGAATTTCCCTCTGGGGATCAGTAAATACATTACTAGTATCAAGGTGGTTGTTAATGTGTAATTCTCAAAATGGCATCTCAGCCATGACTGAATTTCATTAAGATATAATTAATATTAAAGTAAAAAATATAGTAAATAGAATTCCCAATCATTCTGAAATTCATCAGAGGGAGGAAAAGCGCAATTGCGGAAAGCCAACTTCTTTTCAATTTTCAATTTATTTTCAATGGTAAATTTGTTACTTTTCTCACCAGGTGTCACTTGTTACAATGTGGAGAAAATCTTGCTGTATAGTGGCTATTCATTCAGATTAAATTGTCATCGCTGTCAGCATTCCTCACTGAAACCAAAGGCAAATCTGACTGACCTCTATGTAGGTTAATGTGTTTGTCGGATCAGGAAGTCCCCACTGCTGTGTAAGTGTGTGTGTGTGTGTATGTGTGATTTATCAATCTGTCGTTGGTATGATAATAACACGATCCAGGTCACATTTTAGGGCAGTTTCCTACCTCTCTTCCTGTCGCACATGTACACACACACACACACACACACGCACACAGCTGCTAGGTGAATTAGCCTCCCTGTGAGGAGAGAACACAGAGACAGACGTGGAAACCAGAACCCCCAAACTGGCCTCTAATGGCTTCAAATGTGTGTGTGTGTGTGTGTGTGTGTTTGTGTGTTTCTTCCTTTGCATACTTCTCTCTCTTTCTCTGTGTTTCTCAGAGTGTCTCTACATGATCGGTATTGGCATTGGACGAAGCCATCTTCGGTGTATGTTAACTATCAGCGTGGGTGTGTGTGTGTGTATGTGTATGTGTGTGTGTGGTTGTATGTAATTGTAATTGGTAGACCAACATAATACGTGCCAAACCACCTGGCATTGTAGCAAACCACAACTGCTGAGGTTGTGTGGTTGTTTTTCCACTGCTCTTCTATTCTATTCTATTCTATTCTGTTCGAGATACCAGAGTGTGACTTTGAGTCATTAATCCCATTTAAACCCCCAGTACAGACAGGAGATGGATGTATAGTGTGTCTACAAATATACACATATTCATAGTTTAGAGCGTGATTATCTTGGATAAAAGAGGATTTGCAGTCCGCTGATTTCCCCGAGGTGCAGTGAGGGTCAGACGGGATTTCAGCAAGTGTTCAAACAAGCTTCTCTGATGTGTTTTTATCAGCCTTCAGGGCGAATAGTTTGGTATTAGGATAGCTGCTAAAGTTGTCAACTTACTGAGACTTGGAGGTTTTTCTCACACCTCTCACTTCCTCTCTCAAACAGTCTTTCTCATGCTTTCTTTCTTTCTCTCTCTCTCTCTCACCTACCTCCCCCTCTTCCTCTCTCTACCTCCCTCGCTCTTTCTCTCCCCATGCATCAGATTTAGCGTTTGCAGGTGTACCAGCTTGGGCTTGCAATGCGGTTATTAATGCGATGCGTTTTGCAAGGCATTATGGTAATTTTCTCTTTCATCGTGTCGAGCCGAAGCTTTGTGTGTTTGGAGACAAGAAATCTGAGAGTTAGGTTGATCCCCGTTCCAAGAGCTCTTCTGCTGTCAAAAGTCAAGAGACAAGGAATCAGGAGGAAAGATACTTTGGTTAAAATGTTGTCAAGATTTCAGATGTTTTTTGGCCCCATAAGAGACCCTACCATATAACTTTGATACTACTTGCTATGAATTTACCTCAGCAAGATTAATGTCAGCCTAAAAAGGTGATAAACTCTATTCCACAAATAAAAAGGCAGGCTAACTGAGTTTAGATGGGTTTACCCATATAGATATAACAGGTTTACCCTCCACTACATCCCTGACCAAAATGGATATATAGCATTTTAGAATGAAATCCTTCTTTGTGTGTATAAAACCTCTGCATCTAATTGTACTTGTCTGTTCCTCTAGGTGTATTGATGGCGTGAGCCTCCAGCCAGCCAGCCATCCAGTCATGGCGCTGTGGTGGTGCGCTACCGTCTTCTGCAGGTTGGCTGCAGTGTGGTTTCCCCTGCTCCTCTCAGCACTCCTGTGGCAAACGGTACACTAACGTCCTCAGTGCAGTCCAGTGGTCGGTTGCACAAATCATCCTAAATTTTACTGATAGGGATTTCACTCAAGGATTCTCTTATTTCTTTCCAGGAAATAGAGGCTTTGTAGTTGCGGTAGTTGCGTCACAAATCCCCCAGCAACCACAGCTGGTGCTATCATGGAGTTGGAGTGTTGGCTGTGTGCAAATTATATCTAAATATATGACAACTGCTCAAGAGATAGATACCTGAAAAAGACTGTTGTGGTGTGGCTGTAGATCCATCAGTGACGTTATAATTAAATGTGAATATTCTGATAATTTGGATTTGTTTCCAACGGTAGATTTCTGTGACACAGTAAAATGTATTGTCTTTAGCCCTAGCCACTTTGGTCCCAGTCTCTGCTACAAAGCACGATGAATTGTAGCTTAGAGTCAGCTCAGTTAATTACAAAAAAAAAAGGTTGTTTTTTTGCTTTGTTAACTGTTCATTTAACAATGCAACCAATGCAAATCTTAACGTGATTTTTGGCCACTAATGCTAGCTTCTACTTGATACGTTAGCTAGTGTGCTAATCAGATGTGTTCACAACCAGACAGTGATGGTTAGCAGACCAGATAGGCCTACATGGTTAGCTAGCTAACAAGCTGACATTATCTAAAACAAAATGGACCAGATGTAGTAATAAAATGAGTTCTGAGTCAAATGCAGCACAGAAATGAACCATTATTGAACTCTGTTGAGGTATCAAGTCATATACAGAAAAACAATGAGCTGTTCACCGACACTTTTGGCCAAGAGCTGAGGACCTCCAATATGGCCGCCAGAGGGTGTGTTACATCACCTGAAAGCACTGTAGGCTAAGAGAGTTGTAACAAACATTTCAGACTGATTCCTTAGCCTTAAGTAAGAAAAAATACTAACAGACCGGTTTAAATATGGTTTAAATATTTACAGGTTTCAGGGTAACGAAGAAATTTTGTAGCTAAAGCTAACATTGTTAGCTAGTTAGCTAACCAAACGTTACAGTTAGCAAGCCACAGCGTGGTCATCCCTATGTTCCCTCAGCCCTATGTGTTTAGGCAAGGAGCTCGTATGGTTGATGTTAGGGTTAGGGATGCTTGCGGTCGAGTGGTTCCAGGGCAGATGAGGTGGTTGGGTTGAGGCATGAGGTCACTGAGGATAAGGTTAGAGCAAGCTTGCGGTCAAGGCTGTCAGAAGGTAAGTTGGGATAGGGTTGAGGGAACATAGGGCTGAGGGAACATAGACACGCTCCCGCCACAGCAGCAATAATGTTTGAAAATCTTAGGAAAAGAAGGCCAAACTGGACAGAGGAAGAAAGCTTATCCTACTTGATGAGTACAGGTAGGCTATATGAGAAGGAAACACGGTTGGTTGCAGAAAACATCCTAAGTTTTTCTAAGGATTATTATTGACTAATTTAAATTCAGCACAACTTCATTCTCCTCAATGAAAAAAACTCAAGTTATGAAGCTGTTCATGGTGATTGTGCAATGCATAACCAATTTTAAGTAATGGCTTAGGATTTTAAGTAATGACTTAGGATAAAAAAGCACATAAGGATGAAAACATATATAGGCTATATATATTAGGTGAATTCTATATATACCTATATATATTAGGTGAAAACTCATTTAAGTCTTGAATGAATCTTTAAGGAAAATCTAAGATGCTTCATGCAACTAGGCACAGGAGGCTGCCATGTTTATGCACCTGGTCTGTTTTATATAAGCCCCCTAGTCTGTTTAGTGTAGTTAGCACTGATTTGTTTCCAAACTGTCAGTGCCTACACAGGTCTGAACCTATCTGTTTGCATCTCTTATCTGATCTTTTCTGAATTTCATAATTTGCCTCTCCTCACTGCTTACCCACACCTCCTCCCTTCTCCTCTCTTCTCTGCTCCTTCCATCCATTCTTTTCTCATCCTATTCTCCTCCTCTCTACCCCTTTCCTTTCCTTTCATTTCGTCTCATCGACCCTCTCTTTTTGCACCCCCCCTGCCCCCTCTCCTCTCCCCTG
Organism: Centroberyx gerrardi; assembly: GCF_048128805.1. Classification (NCBI taxonomy): domain Eukaryota; kingdom Metazoa; phylum Chordata; class Actinopteri; order Beryciformes; family Berycidae; genus Centroberyx; species Centroberyx gerrardi. Next base: position 6,762,603 of record NC_136012.1, read on the forward strand.
TAGATCTCTCCTGTCCATGCCGTCCCGTCCTGCCCGCGGGGTTGTAGCTGTCCAGGAGTCAAAGAGGTCCACTGTACGTTCAGACACCTCACCACCATACCAAAAACCTTTCCCAAAGACACACAGAGAGTCAACCTGGGGTAAGACTGAGTCACATACACACACAAGCACTTAGTCATTGTTAGCAATGCTATTCCAAGAGGCAGAAAACAGAATCGTCTATGTCCTGTATAGTTATTAATCTTGTGAAATAGCTAGGAAGTGGTTTGGGATGTAGCTACTGTATGTCAGGTGATTTGAGAAATGTTTTTTTTTTAGCCCCATTGTCTTGAAATGATTAATTCTACCTCCAATAATATTCTTTTTGGCTGGATTAAAGTGCTTTTGGTCGGACTAAAAGCACCCAGGTCATGATAAATGAGACGAGCTTCTTCTACTCTTTTCAAACCACTTTTTCATCCCACGGATCCAAGTGATAAATTGAGTCTCTTTGCCTCGGGAGGTGGGATAATGAAAACATGTTGCTGCTCTTGTCATGTCAGGGCCAAAATTACGCAGATAAGTGACTCCTTTTGGGTGCCAACCCGTTGCTTCATCATCCTTCAACCTGCCTCGAGAACAAAATAAACCTTTTTTAAAGCCACAGGGACCAGTTTGCCCAGCATGATGTTCCTTATATAGCCCATTGTGCATTTCATTTGCCAACATCTGTTTTAAACCGAGGGTTTAGCACCAGCATGTGATGACAAACTTACACTGTAGGGGATAAATCACTTCCATGTGGGTCTTTCTATTGTGGACAGAGCTTCCACTGCCGTCCAGTCGCATAACAACTGTTGTTTAGAGGAATTTCCCAGCCAACCACTGCAACCACTTAAACCACTGTATATAACAAATTGCTCCGTCTAATAATTGGCTGCGAACAATACATACTTACCTGGCAAACGTCTTGGCTAGAGGCATCTAGAGCCAAACTATTGTTCACAGGACGCTGTAGCCATTTGCACATGGGGCTCTGCTGTGGGAAAAGGCTATCGCTGCATTTCAGGTGCATTACAATCACTGCTTGGAGTTGATCTCCAGCTTCACTGCTGCACATAATGCTTTGATGTGATGAAGCATTTCAGTGGGTAAATGGTCACAAAAGCTACCTCACGTATGTGGTGCCAAGCTCCGGTTTTGTCCACAGGAGGCAAACTGTCTCCATATGGGCTCCTCGACCGTGGGAACAGCTATCAGTGCATTCCAGATAATCTCTTAAACCCGATACAAAATGCATATGCTGCTTTATAAAGCCGGCCCTCCACTGCAGGGATTTTGTAGGGGAAGGTTTTGGCAACAGCAAGTGTTATATTAATATTAAATTACACCACCCCCTTCAGGCCAAATGGGATAAGGTAATAGATACCTAGATATGCTCTACTGAGCGTTCTGGTTTGTGTTTCATGGCTCTGTCTTGACATATTGATGGGTGGAAACACACCAAAAAACACTCACAACACATACATAAACAGACACGTGGAATACAATATATCTTCATGGATGCAGGACGTAAAAATCCAAAAGATCAAAATTGAAGTTACATTGTTTCAACATGACAGCGATGATAGGTGATAGGCCGATTCTGTGTGTCTGGCTTTCTGCTGTTGCAAAACTGAACTCCCACCTGATGCTGTAGTCTATTTGATCCTCCTCTTGGCACTTCTGCCGGTTTACCACTTACTCTAATGGATTTTACTGAGGAGATCTGTGTTTCACATTGTGCTACACTATACCCTCTGGATTATGCTGTGCTTCTTTTCTGATGCTCTATTAACCCTGTGTCTTGGTGGAGGGCAAAAGGCACTCTGGTAGCGATGCAGCGACTTGCTCAAGAACACTTCAGCAGGGCAGACGTTTGGAGGAAAGCCAAACCTGCAGCCTCTCTAACCACTAGACCACCCTGCTGACTGTTGTGCTGACCAGGGTGATTTACCTTCTATTCATGCAAGGCATGAGTAGAAAATGTTTGGAGCATGTTTTGAGCAGTTTACTCAAATTCTGGAGTGTTTATTGTTTCAGTTCAGTTCGTTTTGGCAGGTGAGAACAATGCCGAACCGACTACAGGAAACGACCCAAAACACAAGGTTTTATGGGTATTAGGAGACGGATGTTGACATGTGATAGCCAGCAGTTTCTCATGCTTGCACAGCCTAGCAAAACAAAATGAATTGAGGGCAAACTGCAGTCTGGACTGATGCTCATATTCAGCTATTTCTTGTGTTCATAACTGGAAAGTAAATTACAGCAAAGAACACAGACAAGTCCATCATGCTTAGATAAAGTTTCCGCTTAGATAAACTTTTCCGCTCTTGTTCAAACCAAAGAAAACAAACTGTATTGATCACACCCAGATACCCCCAGTGGTGCCCAATCTATTGTGTCATATCAGCTCCTGCCAATATGACATGTAACTACCAAATAATAGAAAAAAAACATGAACCAAAAGTGTCTTAGTAAGATGCCGGACCAGCTTCAGACAAGCTTCAGTGTGCCTTGGAATTGATTCTGAAAATGTCTGGAACTTTATTGGTGGGATGCAACACCATTCGTTAAGGTAAAAGAGCAAGGCACTAACACCGCCAGGGTTAGACCTTCAGTTCCCATTGGGGAAACCCACACTTAAAATATATGCAGTCATGGTACTGTAAGACACTTTGGATAAATGTGACGAACCAAATGATATATGTTTGCAGTTTTATTGATGGTAGTGGAAAAACGCTATGTCCAGAATCTCCCATATGTGTTCAATTGGGTTGGGATATCTGCATCCTGGGAATGTTGTGTGTTTTACAACTCCAGCTTGCTCACTGCAGGATAGCAGACTCTACCATAGCACACTGTGCTGATTCCTGTTGTTGGAAGTCCTGGCTACCTCTCATAGGGCAGTCTATCAAGTCCTATCAGCCGCTGCCAGTAGAAAGTGTGTTTTGCTGTAGACGGTGTTCCATTGTTGGACGACATGTTTGGCTCTGGGATCCACTGTTCTATACTGTACTTGGCAATCAGTGTGGCTGTTGGGGCGATGTCTGCTGTGAAGTGCTCATACCGCAAGACTGCTGGAACCAAGAACCAAGGAAGGTTTTTGAATAGTGTTTCTTTCTTTTTCATGTTGTTGTCTATTTTGATACAAGTTGGTCTGAATATGTACCTGGGTCATCAGATTAGGGCTGCAGCTATCGATTATTTTAGTAATCGAGTATTCTACCGATTATTCCATCGATTAATCGAGTAATCGGATAAGAAATACTTTTGCTTTATTAAAGAGCAATAGTAAATATACAAAAGAGAAAAGCTGTCCGCACGAAGCTGTCCATACGACACTGTGATTTACTGAAAACGAGGTGAAATAATAATTATTATTGATATTTATTACTAGGCCTAAATATCATACAAGTTCATAAGACTGGCTAATGTACATTTATTTACTATGTTGAAGGGTTGCCCTACACCTGCTGACCCTACTCACTGCAATCAAACTAAACTGAATATACCTGCTGTATTGGACTGGTGCATTTTAGGCTCCAATTGCTACTTACACCACCTGATATTTTGCTTTCTGGGGTATTTTATGCATCACTGTGAGGGGAGTAGGTGTGTGTGTGTGTGTGTGTGTGTGTGTGTGTGTGTGTGTGTATGTGTGTATGTGTGTGACTATCATAATAATAACATGAATGAAGCTCAGGCTTTCACAAATTGACTGCAGCATTTTATTTTCTGTGGTTATTTTCTTGAGCAAAACTTAGCTAACTTAGGGACATCATAACTAGCCACCATATTGATTTACGTTCTTAACTAGCCATTACATATAGCCATAATTAACGTGCATTCTTTACTAGCCTTCATCTCATCCCGTTTTAATATTAAGTGCTGACTCCGCCCACCCGGCCAGTTTCGGCGTACGCCGGTAGCAATTACAAGTGGACCCTATCCTACAGTCCCTGCTCTCAGCGGAGGGAAGGAGCTACGCTGTGTGTGGGAAGCGCTGTGACCGTCAGACCTCTCTGGATTAGACAAGCAAGTAGAGAAAACCGGCATCAGCCGAACCAATTTATTGCCAAATGCTTTGGGATTCAACACATTAACATTGCTTCCCATGGTCAGAAAAAGTCGGCAGATTTGTCGCTAGTCGCTTTTGAGAAATAAAGTCGCCAGGGGGGTCTGAAAAGTCGCTAAGTCTAGCGACAAAGTCACCAAGTTGGCAACACTGGATCCGAAACTTTGGACACTTTCTGTCGTTTTCTCTGGCCTGTCTCTTCTCTTCGCCCCTCGCTATTTTCTCTCTCTTTCTCCAGCGCGTTGTGCAACAGTAATAATCATCCGTGCGAAACACTGAGTGTGTATATAGTTATATGGATTAAACGAAGCTTCGATGCAAAGAATTTGCATCGATGATTTTTAGTAATCGAGTTACTCGAGTTTCTCGAGGAATCGTTTCAGCCCTACATCAGATGATTCGACTTTACGATGTGACTTTGATGTAGATGACAACTCCGAATCAGCAACTGTGGAGGTTTTATCATAATTGGAACACCCTCTTTTAGAATCGACCAATCATGGTTCATGTTTGTTGATATCATTCCTGCCACTCCACTTGTATTTGTATTTGTATACTTTATTATCCCCGTGGGGAAATTTGTCCTCTGCATTTGACCCATCCTATACACACTAGTACTAGGAGCAGTGGGCAGCCGCAGTACAGCGCCCGGGGACCAACTCCAGTTCTTTTGCCAGTGCCTTGGTCAGGGGCACTGACAGGAGTTAACCCTAACATACATGTCTTTTGATGGTGGGAGGAAACCGGAGCACCCGGTGGAAACCCACACAAACACGGGGAGAACATGCAAACTCCACACAGAAAGGACCTGGGACAGACCGGGGTTCGAACCCAGGACCCTGTGTGTGTGTGTGTGTGTGTGTGTGTGTGTGTGTGTGTGTGTGTGTGTTTCCTCTGCCTGGCACATGGTGAGGTTTTAAGACTCTGAAGGAATCAGCAGGGCTCAAAGGTTGACTGAGGTCAGAGCCCCCTGTCACCCCTCCTTCCATCTTTCCATCCGTCATTCCTTCCATCTATCTTTTTTCCTTGGTTTGAAAGGTTACATGGCCCCCTATGCAATGAGTAAGACCCCCCCCCTAACACACACACACACACACACACACTAATGTTAGCCAGCTCCACTTTCTTCACCTTTCTCTTTCTCACTTTCTTTATTCTAATGATACAGTAACATTGCGACACCCATGGAACAAAGAGACCCAACAACACGTGAGCACCGACTGCTGCTTCAAATAGCTTCCAATCCTATCCACCCTCCACCCCCCGTTACTCTTTTATCTCAGTAACTGGTCCTGTTTACTTTCTCTAACAGTTATAACAGCCTGACGGAGGTGGAGGGATCAGAATTCAGGTCACTACGGCAACTGGAGATGCTCATGTTGCACGGCAACGACATCAGCACAGTTCACTCTGGGGCCTTCTACAGCCTGAGATCACTACAGGTAGAGTGTATGTGTGTGTGTGTGTGTGTGTTTGTCCAGAAGATAAAGATGTGCTACAACAATTATTCAAATTTTGAAGTTTGAAGTTTGAAGTTTTACCCAATTCTAGGATATAATCACATTTGAACATATCTCATAGATCCTAGATTTGGATTGAATCCAGAGTTTTTCGCATATATGCCTTATCTTTTTTATATTATGACCACTTTTCGTCCAGATCTTGAAGCTGAGTTACAACAAGCTAACGTCGGTGAACCCCGGTCTGTTCGAGGGTCTGGTGAGTCTGATCCGTCTCCATCTGGACCACAACCTCATCCACTTCATAGAGCCCTACTCCTTCTCCGGCCTCACCTCCCTGAAGCTCCTGCAGCTGGAGGGGAACGTCCTCAAGGAGATCCACCCTCACACCTTCATAACGGTGTCAGTGCTGGGAGCCTTCTGGACGTCTGGACTCAGGTAAGGACTCTCGAGAGTGTGGAGGTTTCTTATATGTTTAAGAGTGTTGGACTAGTCTTGATTCCTGGACCTGTTTCTTTCTGTGTGGGGTTTGTATGTTCTGCTCATAGTGCCCATAGTGTGAGTGGTTGTCTGTCTATCTGTGTTATCCCACTGTCTCCCTGCGTTGGAGTGAGCAGGTAAAGAAAATGATTGAATATTTTTTCTCTCAGACACCTACACCTATCAGACAACCTGTTGGAGCAGCTCCCTGCTGCAGCGCTGCAGACGGCTCCCAGGCTGGAGCTGCTGTCTCTTCATGGTAATCCCTGGACCTGCGACTGTCAACTCCACTGGCTGGTAGAGTGGAGCTCCAGCCATGAAGGTAAGGACATAACTCTCTGGATGAGTTCTTAATTTCTTACTTTATTACCTTCAAACTTTAGAATAATTGACATGTTTGATTTAAATACTGCGCTTCCATGGTGCCATAAAGCAGCATCTGAAGAGGATGTACCTCAGAGGGAGGATTAAAGCTCAATGCAGAAACTTGTATTTTCAAAAGAAACAGGCTGCACTCAATAGCAAAGATATTTTAATAATATTTTATTCATAGCGGACAAATCAATCAGCCATCAATGTCACTGATGAAGGACGGAGGATCAAAGGAGGACTGAAGGCCAGAGGGCCGATGCACTGACAACATTTTGTCCGTCATAAATATTGCTAAAATATCCTCAGTGTTGAGTGAGACTCAGAAATAAGACTGCGTAGAGGTTAGCATGGTGTTTTCATCAAATATAGCAGTTTTTGTGGGGAGAGGGGAATGTTTAAATCTGTACAGAATCTCTTGTAATGCTGCTGTAGTGGAAAAATATGTGGAGTATCATTGAGATTTGTTAACACCTGTCAAGGCAAGAACCACATGTCAAATTCTCAAATCCTGTAAAGGAATACTCTAAACTAATCCTCTAATGTTATACTAAGACTCTTATTCAACATCTCTGTCTTTCATTTCTTTTTCTCTACCCTTCTTTCTCACCTTTAACTTCTCGTTACACATATGCTTTCAAACTAAAATCATTTGTCGCTGGTTTGTTATGTTTTTGCTTATCATCTATAACCAGTCCCATATGTTAGCTGTTTGTCTCAGCAGAACAGTTGATAATACATCATTATGTTTATGGCCTGCTTCCTCTGAAAATAGGAGGCTATGAAAGCCAGAAATGTATTATTGGATACATGAACTTCCACTGAACTCAAACTCAGGAATAGATGATTTATTTTTATCCACATTTTTTTCACTCTTATTATCCCATCTCCCTGTTTTCTCATTGTGTTTTATGTTGAAATATGTGAATTTTTTACTCTAAAGTAGATTGTGACTCTGATATTCACTTAGCTCTCGCTACCTCTTGCTGCTCTCCCTCTTTCTCTCCCTCCCTCCCTCCCTCCCCCATTTCTGTCTCTCCTCCACCTCTGTCTCCTCCTCCCATCCTTTATCTTTCCATCCCTCCCTCTACTTCCTCCAACCCTCCCCCCCTCTTTCCCTCCTCCATCCCCCTGGCTTCTTTCTTCTTTCTCTCCCTCTCTCTTCTCCTCTTTCCCTCCAATTCCCCTGCCTGTTTCCATCCCTCCCTCTCCCGCTCTTTCTCTCCTCTCGCCTCTTTCTCTCTCAACCCCCCACCCTTCCTTTTGTCTCCCTCTTACTCCCAGGGGTAATAAAATGTAAGAAGGAGCGTGACTCAGCCTCCAGTGAGACTTGCCCCCAATGCTCTTCTCCTCAAGCCCTGAACGGGAGCCTCTTTCTGGGGTTGACTCCCGACAAGCTTACCTGCGAGCGGCCGGCTCTCCGCTCCCCTCTCAAACAGTGGGACAGCCCGCTGTGGGCCGAATCCGACGCAGAGCCTGATCTCCCGTACACCCGTGATCTCGAAAGACCTTTAGGCCATCTGACCTTCGTTCTCTCCGACAGTCACGGCAATAGTGCCCACGTGGCGTGTGACGTGCGCCGGCCTGGCGACAGTTCACCGATGACTTGGACAGAGAGTCCGCACTCACCCGGAGAGATATCCGTGAACGTGTCACTGGTGACCGTCCTCGAGTGCGAGATTGATCGGGAGACGTTGCAAAATCTATGGCGATTGGTTGCTTATTACTATGAAAGCCCTGCTATCTTAGAGAGAGGCCAACAGAGGGGAAACACAACCGGAGCAACCTATCAATATGCCCAAGCCGTCAATGAAAATTCCCCGTACTTCACCGACTTAAAGGGTTATTTGGTGGCAGAACCCTCGTGGCTGCTTCAACCCAAAGTCACTTTACAGCTCAATAGACGTCAGACGACAACCAAGAAACTTGTGATGGATTTTACTACTTTAGTCTCCAAGCAGATCAACAACCGTGGAGGGCAGGACGACGACAACAATGACATCTCTTCGTCCTGGGCGCTGATTCACCGAGGGACAGTGCGGCGGGTTCAGTCCGCTCTTGAGGGTTCAAAGGTCCTCTTGGAATGCGACGTCGTCACTTCAGGTTCAGAGGTAAAAGTGGAGTGGATGCTGCCAGATCTGTCCATTGTCGAAGGTGCGACTGATAAAATCGAGATTTCTGAGAGAGGGGAACTTGTGATTCTGAACACCACGCTGTCTGACTCAGGCCTCTACCACTGTATGGTCAGAACCAAAGCCGGCGTGGACTTGGTGCCTGTGAGGCTCACCGTCAAAGAGCGCTCACTCAGCCCCACTGCTTTCAACGGTCAAAAGATGACAGTTGAGAAGGGACGCTCGCTCTCTCTCCCTTGTGAAGTGACCTCGGCTCAGCCCAGCCAAACTATCTGGTACCTGCCCAAAAATCAGATTCTTCTCCCCACGCAACAGACCAGAAGGGCACAAGTGATGGAAAATGGGACTTTGGTGGTAAAGAAGCTGACAGAAGAAGACGCGGGGGAATACAGCTGCTTGGTCTCAAATCTATTCGGGGTCGACATGCTGTCACACATCGTGGAAGTCTCAGGAGAGAAGGAATCTGATACCAAAGTACAGACAGAGATAGAACATAAGATCTTAATGGCTGGCGGGGAGGAAGGAGAGGGATCAGGGGGAGACTACCAGGAAATCAAACGCCCTTTTGCTACGCAGTCACCTAAGAGGGTAGGAACACAGCAGAGGAACTCTGGTGGGTTTATGAAAGGGAAAAGACTCAAAGATTCAAAGAGAAAACCTAATAAATCTGTTAAGGAATTAGATCCAAGTCGCTGGGCAGAGATATTGGCTAAAGCTAACGCTAAAGCAAACACTGCTGTGCCCATATTGCAATCTCTACCAGAGCCTAGCACTAAAATGGCAACTACTGTGATGGCTAGTACTCCCAAACCTACCACTACAACTACCACTACTACTACTACCACTACCGATTATACTACTACCCCTGATGTTACCACAGAGCCAATAAATTTAACCATCAACACAAGAGCTAAATCCCATTCAACAGAGAAAGAAAAGGATAAAGATGAGGAATCTGATATATCGGAAAATCAGCGAGAGGTTTTACGACCCCCTCTTGGAAAACCAGTTCAGCCTCCCAGAAGCAAGGAACCATCCGTACACCGTGGTGAGGGTATCGCAGAAAAATCAGACTCCATCACAGATCCTCCTGCCACCCAAACTTCTCAGCCAATCAAACAGTCGGAACATAAGCACACAGGGGAGGGGAGAGGAAACTCCCACCTTTCTCCTGGTCGGCCCAACAGGAGGAGGCCGCCTTACAGACGCAGAAGACCGCCGATGAGAAGAGTCCACCCGCACTTGAACCCCTTCCACCCTTCATCGAACAAGCCCCAAACGACCCTCCCCCAACCCACCACCACTACCACTCCAACAACAACAACCACAACAACAACCATGCCACCAACAACAACCACAACTACCACAACAGCAACTACTACTACTACTACTACTACTACAACCACTGCTCCAACCACAGTGGAAAAACATGAAGCTTCAAATGCTGATGATCAAACAGAGGAAGACGGTGGTGATTTAGACTATTATGAAGAATATGATGACAAGGATGCAAAGGAAGATTTAAACAGTGAGTCCCTTCATACCACTCATGATTCAGATAGTATTCATACCACAACTACATTAGATAGAGAAAATGACTCGAGGGAAATTAGCTCTTCAAGTAGACATAATTTGCCTAATCCGAAGACTATTCCAACTCCGAAGCCAGACAGTGTCCCGTATCCGACTGAAATGACTGTTGAGGAGGAGGAGAAAGAATCTGTAAAACCAAACGAAGGCAAGGAGAGAGAGAAGGGAAGATTGAGGGGAGAAGTCGGGAAACAACGAGAAAAAGACAAAGAAGAGACTGAAAATTTCAAAGAAGAAAGGGACAGCGAGAGGGAGCGAGAGCCTATAAAAGCAAAGGAAGAGCAAGAAAAGCAGTCTAGAATAGAGACAGAAGGCAGGGAGAGAGGGAAGGAAAAAGCTAAAAAGGAGGGGGCAACACAGAGCTTCAATACACAGGACAGCATCCAGGTAACAACACAGAATAGACCACCACCTCGCACTAGACCTTCACAAGAAGACAAAACACAAGCAATAACTTCCCCTTCCAAAGTCATTCTTTCACACACAGACAGAGACAGAACAAGAGAAGAAGGCAGGCGGAAAGAAGAAGATGAAAAAGTGGAAAAGCCCAAAGCACAGCCTGAGATCCCCGGTTTCCCCATAATGGACCCAGTTCACCCCTGGATCCACCAGTACAACCAGAGAAGAGGGCAAACCCCCTCTTCCAGGCCGTCGCACACGGACCAAGATAGAAATGAGAGGAAAGAAAAAGAAAAAGAGAGAGAAGAAGGCAAAAGGAGAGGAAAACAGGGGGAAGAGAAGCAGGAAAAGTTTTCTCAGCCTCCCCACGTCGCCCCGACCCCCCACCGGCCTTCGCACCATCATCAACATCACTACCACCCCCTCTACCCTTCCTGGCCAGATCAAAGGTCATTTCCTCATCCCAGGCAAGGTAATTAAAGCTTCCATGTGTAGGACATGTGTAAAATGAAATTAAGATAAGGGATAATTAAATATTCCAACAAACAGCTGACAGTGGCAATAGATTGTAGTGTTTACGGCTGTTATCACAAATCTGACTGTAGTAGTTAGTGTTAGCATTAGGGCGCTTTTAAGGCTCATCCCGAAACCAGATATTTTGTGCCAATATGCAATATCTGTATGCCAAGAAATTACAAGAATTCAGTGTTTCCCCCAGAATTTTATTCTTGTCAGGGGTAGAAAAGCCTGGAACAGCATTTAGATCATGGGGCAGTGAAACTCTCCATTGAAACCCAGGATAATGAAATTATTTCAGGGTTAGCAGCTCTTTAATGCAGGGTGACTAACCACATCACACCACATTCAATGACAGAGGAAACTCTGGGATAAGAATGAATGAATGAATGAAAAAACATTATTATAACAATTAAATGAATAAATAATATGTGCAAACAAAGTCAAATTCCATTGCAAGTTTTACAGACTGTTTTATGTAGCTGTGGTCAGTGGTATATCTGGCATCCGATATTTCAAGAATAACTAAACCCCAAACCCAAATCTTTGGTGAAGCCTGACATCTAATGGTGAAAAGTAGGGTACTGAACTGGTAATCTGCTATTAGCTGATCTTTGTGCCAGGTGATGTCACCACCTGTTGTACTCTATAGAGGGTGACATCACCTGGCACAAAGACCAGCCAATAGCAGATGACCAGTTAGCATTTGGCATGTACTGAAATGTTTTTGTACACAAAGGTTGCTTTCTGTACCTAGGTCCTGGGTCGTACCCTGTGCCCACCTACCGACCCTGGCCTCTCCCCCACCTCTGGGCTCAAGGGTCAGGGGTCACCAACCGACCAGGGATCACCGCGGAAACGGTCAAGCCCACACCTATCATTCCCGGCTCATCGGGAAACTCCAGATTTGCACCCACCACTCCCCATCCGTCACATCATTACCATCAAAATCATCATGTTGGTGGCGGGAGCAGGACCCAAACCATAGATAAACTGTTTCTGTCAAGGCTGAGGAACAGATACAGACAGGTATGATAAGTGGTGGGTGGGTGTGACCAACAGATATTTGGTAATTTGGTGACCAGAGGCGCTGGCACAGCAGTAGGCACAGTTGTAAAAGGGGTTGTATTAGGAGGAATAAATTATGGATAGGTGAGGTCAATCATGGCCAATCAAATTAGCTCCTTTCATTCCCTTTAAAAGCAGTGCGTTCCCCGCCACACTGATGGTGCAAGGTCGCTGCACTTGATATGTGCCGGCATGAAATTAGGGCCCTATGATTATGCTTAACTAAAATATTAATGCAGTTGAAATATGTCAAGATTGGCTCTAAAGAGGGCTCCAAGCCACATCAAAGTACAAGTGAAAATTCACCCAAGGCTTTGAACTTGATCCGTTTGTAACCGATTTTTTATTCATGTTTAAATGTGTCTTTGGACCTATGATCTACACATCTGCTATCAGTATTGGGATTTAATGCTGGGTAGAAATGGGTTGATGCTATATTATACTGATGTGTAATTTTGAATTCAGATTCTCGTTTTGATATTTCCAGGCGCAGCTCGACCGCATCGCTCAGCTCGGGAGGAGAGTGACTCTTCCACTGACAGCCAAACCTCATATAAACCATCACTACCCTCTATCCTTCGTCACACCCAAACCCAGCCTTCCATCCCCGTACAAACCCCATACACCCAAACCACCAGCACCCACCGCTTCATACACCTACACCCTGAAACCTCCAAAACCTGCTAAACCCTCATCATCATCATTCTCTGGTTTCTTCCCTACCTCCCTCCCTCGCCCCCACACCACCCCTGGAGTTCTGTATGGAGGTCGGTGGCCTATTGGAGGTAAGTGCACTATTGAAAATATATGTATTTTAAATGTGTGGACATTGAAAGTTTATACATTTTAAACAATAAATAGGCCAAGTATTTGTCATTACAATTTTTATTGTTATTACATAAAACAGATAGTTCTGATCCTCACTTCTGATTGGCTGAGTCATTGTAAAATACCCGTTAAACACAACCTGATAGCATAACAGCCATGCGCTAGCCAAAAATCACCACTCATACCGCTACTAATGTGTTGCTTAGCAACCACTTTGTTTAGCTATTATTCAAGAACTATATTGGTTGGTGGAAGAATAACATTTACCTATTATTTAAAGCTGGGGTAGGCAATTTTTTAGAACCATTTTGGTAATATCTGGTGAAATTTTCTTTACATCCCGACAGCTATCAATAAATCAAATGAGAAAAAAAATCTGGTCCCTGTGACTAGGTTTTTTCTGCAATAATGTGCAATGTACTCCGTGATGTACTATGTGCTTGGCCTCCGGAAATGCTGCTTGCAGCTGTAATTGTTGTTGTTGTGGTCTAAATGTGTCCAACTTTGCAGGAGGGCGAATCAGTTCTCGGCGTCCCACCGCCATGCCTCCTTTCCCGGGGCTGTTGGGAGTGGGAGGTGGTGGGGTGAAGCCCCGTATCACCACGGTAACCGCAGCTAGCGTGTCGGTACTGGCAGAGAGCGATGTGTTCCTGCCCTGTGAAGCCTCAGGAAACCCTGAACCCAACATGGCGTGGACCAAAGTCTCCACAGGTAAGAGAGAGAGAGACAGAGACAGAGTAACAGAGATAAAAAGAGCAAAAGTGTGTATGTGTCATCTTTGTAACAGAGAGGTAGAGAGAGAAAACGAAAAAGAGTTGTTGTTTTTTTTTAGTAAGCATGCATTGGTGTGGATGCATGCATGGGTGGTGCAAAGGTGTGTATGTGTGTGTGTGTGTGTACCTGCATTTGTGTGTTATCCTACATGTGGCTGATTTTTAAATCAGCCACATTTTGGAATTAAACGACTCTAAATCCCAGGTTCACCCCTCTGAGATTCCACACATAAAGGTTTACTAGACTAATAAAGGTTTAAAGAGTAATCAGACTCCTCTCTTTTCTGGAGGCTGTGAGTTTAATTTATACATGTTAATGAACAATGTGAACAATGGCATTGCTTCTGTGTGGGCGTGAATGGGCTACTAATGATGATGATGATGATTTATTAGTCCATTAAGAAATTATTTTTGTATCTTACAGCTGTTAGATGTGAAGATGAATAGTAGGAATTGTCACATGGTTAGGTGGCTGAACGGTTTCTGTTGTGTGTCATTTTTCATTCATGTTCAATTCATGTGATTGTAATTTTGAAAAATAATAAGAGAATGACAAACAAGTGACTAAGAAAAGGAATTCAAATCTTTCCCTCCTCTTCCTCTCCTCTGTTCTTCTCCCCAGGTGCCACCATCCCAGCCAACACCAAGCACGGTCTCCGCTTTGAAGTCTTCAAGAATGGCACTTTTGTCATTAAAAACGTCCAGCTCCAGGACCGAGGCCAGTACCTCTGCACGGCCCAGAACAGGCTTGGATCGGACCGCATGGTGATTACCTTGGCGGTCCAGACTGAGGCGCCCAAGATCCGACCTCCCAAGTCCACAGAAGTAGCGGTCTACTTGGGGAAGAGCGTCAGTTTCGACTGCCTTGCTTCTGGAAAACCACCGGCCCAAATTTCCTGGATTCTTCCAGACAGGACGTTTGTTCGCGAAGTCGGGGCCGCCTACGCTCTCCTCTCTCCGGTGTCTCTGCTTCAAAATGGGACTCTCCGAATTCAGTCTGCAAATTTCTCCAGCAAAGGGGACTATAAGTGTATTGCGAGCAACGCAGCAGGTGCTGACACAATAACCTATCATCTCCATGTGGCGGCTCTGCCTCCGAGCATCAATGAGGGAGCCTCGGATACTGTGATCATTCAGCCAGGTATGGTATAGAAATGTAAAAGCCACACACAAAACTAGTCCCAAAATCCCCAAAACCTAAAGTTTTCCCCATAATGTGGCGGGTAAACAAAAAAGAAACAAATATTCACAATGTCAAGGTATCCCATTAACGTTTTCTAATCTAATCTAACCAGGCAGGAGTGTGTATGTCCACTGCTCCGCGAAAGGTGAACCAGTGCCCACACTGAAATGGATGCTCCCAGTGGGGGTCCATGTTAAGCCATCACAGTTCCTGGGACGCAGGCTGTTCATCTTCCCCAATGGGACGCTGTATGTAAGGAATGTTTCGCCAGCTGATGCTGGGAGGTACGGGAGTTATGTTTCTTTCTTTCAGTGTATTGGCATATGATTTAGTCTGTCAGTATCTGCTGCTTAAATAAGAATCTCTTAATCAACCTGCCTGATTAAATTAAAATGTGCTCTCAGTCATTTACCCAGCTAAATGAATCCCTCTGGTGAAGGGTTGTGTCAGTCGATTTAAAGGAATAGGTCAACTCAAAATAATAAAAATTCAGTCATTATCTACTCACCCTCATGTTGGTCAAAATGCCATTGAAGTTGGTAGGACCACCTAACACAGTTAGCCCTCGTGGTTTCCATCTCAGCTTTCTCCCAAACTATTGAAGTTAACAGGGCCATATTTTTACAGCTCCAAAAAAGCATAAAATTTCAGATTTCATCAAATTTCTCCAAACAGCTTGTGCTGCATAATCAAAGTGTTTTGCAGCCAAACTATTACACTTTGGGCCCAAACACCTATTTTTACCTCATTATCTCATATTTTCCTCACTGACAGTGCTTTGGTCATGCATGCACCCTACAACGCTCTCAACTGACATGGGGGTGAGAAAATAACGACTGAATTTTCATTTTGGGGTGAACTATTACTTTTTTTTATCTGTAATCTAAAGATTGTGCATTTGAGTGTACATTAGCCATTAGATGCTACATATACACATAGCTAAAGACAGTAGAGGTTGTGTATAAGACAGTAGAGGTTGTGTGTAAGACAGTAGAGGTTGTGTATATACTGTACGTATACTGCATTCCAGAGATGACGGAAAGTCAAAATTCTGACTTCCAACTATGAAAAATGCAGTGGAATGGCCCGTCAAATCAGAATTCCAAGTAAGAAACTTGGGGTGGCTGAGATGCAGTTATCTGACATCACATCAAAATGGCAGCATACACTGTAAATACACTTGAGCATCACATGACTTTAAATTTATAAAAACACATAATGCTACCTAGCTAGCTGTCAGATCAATGACATAACATTAGCTGTTGCATGGGCAAATCAAATCTGGCAGGCGTCCATGTTTCTCCCCGGTTTTTCCAAGCTGGACCACTGGAATGAAGGTTGTAATTACAACCTACCAACTGCTAATTTCCAACTTCCAACTGTGAATGGAATGCAGCAATAGTTAAAGAGGTAGAGGTTGTGTATATACACAACTAAGACAATACAGATTCTGTACATAACTAAGACAATAGAGGTTCTGTATATACATAGTTAAAGACAGAGGTTGTGTACTTTCAGGCGATGCACAGTATTCCAACTCAAAGCAATATGAATTCACAATCTAACTCCAAGTAGGTAGGCTGTTCAGTTCAAGGTTCAAAACATGCCACATATCATGATTGGTAATCTGAGATCTTAACATATGGGTTACAAAATTCACCCTGCTATCAATCTTTTCACAGGTACGAGTGTTCAGCCACTAATGCCGTGGGCATCGCCAAAAGGACTCTCCAGCTGGAGGTTAGAGCAGAACTCCCCCCCTCCCCTCGCCATCCTCCTCCTCCTCCTCTCCCCATCCCTCCATCCAACCGCCACGCCGTCCCACGGCCATCCCAGCAGCACTCTGTCTCAGCAATGTACGGTTCCACTGTCTACCTCCACTGTCCGGAGTCTACCGGGTCGACGAGAGGGACCATCTGGCAATTACCCTCCAAGACCATAATGGAGCATCGATACAGGTAAATGAAATGGCCAGTTTATAACTTCATGAACCGCTACAATGCTGACCAAGTTTATAAATACAATTAAAAGGTTTTAGTTGTCATTCAATTTGATTGACTGCTTGGATCTCTGCCTCTTTCCTCTCCCCACCTCTCTCCAGCCCAGAGAGACCAATTACAGTGTTTCGTAATGGGACTCTGAGGATCCTGCAGCTAACGGAGCTGGATGGTGGAAATTATCTGTGTGTCTTCCAGCGGCCCAACGGGGAGGACATGGAGCTCTTCCAGGTGAGAACACATCAGGGACAGATAAGGACAGTTTCATTTTGCTGCCAAATCTTTTCCTTTAGTCTCCATTCAATTTCTGGCCAAGGATAATTTTTGTTCATCATGAATCCCTATGCTGTTGCTTACCATCAAAGACCAAACACTTCTTTATGCCTTCCTTGATCACATTAAGATACACAGATTCTTGAATGGTGTGTTCTAATAGGAAACTAAGCTAAACTAAACCAATCAAAGTCCATAGGAGCCAAAAAGGATCAAAGACGGGGGTCTCTCCACAAAGTTTCTTTCTCACGTATATGATTGGGTTTTTACAGCATTTCTGTTTCATTTGATTGTACACAGCAGTTACAAGAAGTATGGTAGAAAGAAAATGTATGACGTGACAAAAGGCTGTGAGCCAGGTTCAGACCCACAATACTGCAAATATGTGGAATGCAGAAGCTGTAACATAATATATTTAAAGAGTAA
Organism: Centroberyx gerrardi; assembly: GCF_048128805.1. Classification (NCBI taxonomy): domain Eukaryota; kingdom Metazoa; phylum Chordata; class Actinopteri; order Beryciformes; family Berycidae; genus Centroberyx; species Centroberyx gerrardi. Next base: position 6,780,193 of record NC_136012.1, read on the forward strand.
CCAAAATCTGTGGTGAAGCCTGACACTCCATAGAGTACAACAGGTGGTGACATCACCTGGCACAAAGACCAGCCAATAGCAGATGAGAAATGCAATACCCTACTTTTCACCATTAGGTGTCAGATTTGGGTTTGGGATTTAGTTACTCTTTAAGTGTTTGCAGAATGTGAAATTTTCTATCTATAATTACACATTTGCTCGCTGACATTGTTTATTTACTTGTCTATCAGGTGGAGGTGTTGATGACTCCCCCCAGGATCGAACACGTGAGAACCGCCCAGACCAGGGTCACCTTCGGCGAGAACTTCCAGGTATTTATGTGGAGCTATTTCCCATCCATGCAAAGTAAGATAGGGTGAATAAAACAATGTACTTAGCAGTCAACAGTATATATGCTTCTTACATAGTTCACTAAATCGGTAATAATGTCCCTAGTATAGTCCCTAGAGAATAAGTTTGAAAACCATTGATTTAACTGGTCAATCAAATCAGAATAATAATGAAACAGATTCATACATTTATTTACGACCTCATCCATTCACTCTTTCTCTCCCTCGCTCTTCATTTCCTTTCTAGGTGGACTGTGTAGCGACTGGCCTCCCCGATCCGGAAGTTTCCTGGAGTCTCCCAGATGGAACCTTAATCAACAACGCCCTTCAGTCTGACGACAGCGGCCTCCGCCACCGCCGCTATGTTATCTTTGGCAACGGAACTTTACTCCTCCAGCAGATAGGCAAAAAAGACGAGGGCGACTACACCTGCTACGCCAAGAACAAACTGGGCAAGGACGAGAGAAAAGTGAGTGTCAAAGTGGGACCGGACGCTCCAAAGATTAGATTTAAATCGCAATCGCTGGTGATGGCGAGGCTGGGAGAATCGACTAAGTTAAGCTGCCAGGCAATAGGCGAGCCTACGCCGAGAATCACGTGGATCTCACCTGGAAATGACATAATATCAGCGTCATCGGATAGATATCAGATTTTGGACGACGGGATGTTAGTGGTGAAGAAAGTGACGCTTGGCGATCAAGGGCAATATGCATGCGTGGCACGAAATTCTGCTGGCGATGACGTTAAAAACATGAAACTCGAAGTGGAGTCCCAGGAACCCTTTATCAGCGGAGTGAAAGGGAAGAGTGCCACCAAAGTTTTGGCTGTTTCCTACCAAACGGCGCTTCTGGATTGCCGAGCGGAAGGGAAACCGGAGCCAAGAGTCTCGTGGGTCACACCTTACGGCCACTCGCTCCCAACACCCTACCTGGGCGGTCGCTTCCAAGTCCACCGGAACGGAAGCTTGGAGCTCAGAGGGGTGAGGAAAACAGATGAAGGGAGGTACGTGTGTCTGGCTAAGAACCATCTGGGCGAAGCTTCACTTTTGGTCGAATTAGATGTGGCGTCGCTGGCCGAGAAACCAAGCTTTGCTGTTCCCAATATTGAAATCTTACCCATCAAGCAAGACAGCGGGGAGCTGACCCTGGAGTGTCCCGCTCGTGGTAAACCGCACCCAGAGTTTGCATGGGTCCTACCCAACGGGACGATGTTGACGCCTGGCGTTAGACTCCAACGCTTCACCCATCATCTGGGAAACGGGACTCTCCGGATCTCGCAACCGGTTGCAAGTGATAAGGGAGTGTACCGGTGCATGGCAAAAAATGTAGCGGGGCAAGCGGAGAAACGTTACGCCCTGGAGGCAGGCAGAAAGCCGGTGATCAGAGGATCTACAGGTATGTTTTTAGATTTCATCACTGTGCAGCAGAAATCTCTTTTCTTAAATTTTGAGGAAGTGAAACATTAAAACAATACGGACCATCAATGTGAAAATCTGCTATTGTTTTCTCAATTGCTGAAAAGATGACTTAAATTTATCTCTGCACAGGTGTGTTAGCACATTGTTACAGAAGAGAATTGGGGCCACATGTGAAAAAAATATTTGAGTTCTGAGATTAATCTCAGAATTCTAAATTTAAAGTCAGAATTCTGACATTGTGAGATTAAAGTCAGAATTCTGAGTTTAAAGTCAGAAGTCTGACATTCTGAGAAAAAAACAGAATTCTGAGAAAAAATCTAAATTCTGACTTTTATCTCAGAATTCTGAGTCTTTTTTCAGAATTCTGACATAATAAAGAAAAAATCAGAATTTTGAGAAAAGTCAGAATGCTGAGATTAATCTCAGAACTCAAATACATTTTTCACATGTGGCCCTAATCCTCTTCCGTACATTGTTGTATGAAATCCATTTATTATCATTATTTTTTTTCCAGGTGGGATGAAGATCACCTACGGCCACAGCCTGAACCTGCCCTGCTCTGTGGATGGCTGGCCGCAGGCGTCGATCACGTGGACCCTACCCAATGGCCTTGTTTTGGACAAACACCAAACCATTGGCCGGGTTTCTTTCCTAGCCAACGGGACACTCCAGCTCAGACGGGTTGCCACCTTTGACAAGGGAACATACATCTGCAAAGCCTCCAACACTTTCGGCTCGTCGACGCTGTCCTACCCGGTCGCAGTGATGGTTTTCCCGCCGCGCATCACCAACGCGCCGGCCTCCATCACCAGGGTCAACCGAGGATCGCCAGTGATGTTAAATTGTCTTGCAGCTGGTATTCCCAAACCAGATATTTCGTGGACGTTGCCCGGACGCACCACGTTGGTTCCCCACAACCGGTTCACGGTGCAGGGAGGGATCCACATGACAGAGGAGGGGAGTCTGGTTATACAGAACCCTGTGCTCATGAACTCTGGCATTTATAAATGCAATGCTAAAAACGCCCTCGGGACAGACTTTAAATCTACGTACCTACAAGTGGTCTGAGGGACAGTTACAGTGCTTCATTCTGTATTAATAAAATCTCATAGCAGAAGAAATAAGACTGGATGAGGATTTTTCTCCATTAGGATTTGAATATACAGACGCTGTGATAAGGATGCCCTGGGGACAGACTTAAAAGCTGCCTAGCTGCAGGCTGCCTGAGATGCCTTGTGGAACAATTTCCGCTTAACAAACTTACAGTGTGAACTTTACAGTGAATTTTCACCTGTTAAGTGCAAATTTACGGTATACTTTCAACCTTACCTTACCTTATGTTGGACATTAAAATGCACTTACACCCCTAAAAGTGCCCTTTTATCTTTACTTTTTGGACTTTGCTGTGTAGGTTTAACTTTGCACACATTCCCCATACAACATTACAATGTGTAAGTGTTCTTTCCACAGCACTGGACTTTACAGTGCCGTTTCACCTTTACATTACATTACTTGTTCTGTATGTGAAATAATTGAGGACCCTGCTCTCTTGAGATTGAAATATATAAATGTAATGGTGTGTATCCTGTAGGCATAGTTTCGTATATCTGCTGGTGGAATTACAGAGTTTATACTGCAATTTCAACTTTACATTGCAGAATTTACACTACAGGTTCAAATGTAAAATCCATGTAAAATCCCATATCTCATGAAATGATACATTTTCTATTTGTGAACACCTAAAAGTGGGCTGAGAGACTTTTCATTGTGGAATTTACTGCACAGTTTCAATTTCACAATTATACAATTTATCAACAGCCAGTTGGGGAGGGGAGGGCCCAAGGGTCCGTCATAACATAATTCTTCCAGTGATGTGCTCTGTTAATAAAGTCCCATATTTTATGAACTTGTAGTGAATGATGACTCCTTTCTATGATGATACACATAGACCAAGTTGCTGTTCTAGGCCCTACAGTGTGTATCAGCCAGTTAATTATGTATCCATGTCATTTATTTCTGTGCATAATATGCATAATACACAAATACACACAACATAGTTATAATAACATACGATTAAGAAAATACAGAGACAACATAAAAGTATTGAGTTGTAAGATGCTTTTTAAAAGTGTGGACTGATTTGGCTTCCCTAAGGCTTTGAGGAAGGTTATTCCAAACTCTAGGGGCCATGCTAGCGAAGGCATGATCACCTTTACTTTTTAGCCTTGACCTTGGGCCAGTCAAGAGTCCCTGCTCTGAGGACCTGAGGGTCCTTGCAGTGGTCTTGCAGTGACCATGCAATGCCTTCTACGTTAAAAGAAGAATTTAAATCAATCCTATATTTCACTGGGAGTCAATGGGGAAAGGCCAGCATAGACCTTTTTCACAGCAGCCATTTTGACGTGTCATAGCAGGGTAAACACAGGCGTAACTAATAACATTAATGATGGTTCCATTCCATTTAGGTGTTCCGGAGAAAGTTCCAGTTGAGTTGGAGAACATTTCATGACATGACCTTCATAGCAGTTTTAAATAACAATAACAACAATTTGCTAGATTCATTGGGCTTGAAGAAGAGATACAGTTGTGTGTCATCTGCATAGCGCTTATTACTGACTCAGATATTTATCAAAGTAGCCTCCCTGGTGGCTGCTTATATAGCCTATGTTTGAAACTGGTCATCAGATCCATACTGTATTTCACTGTGCCATCTTTGTATGAAATATATATCTAAAACACAGGTGTTTAGTATTCTATTTTCTGACCACAACCACATGGAAATATGAAATGTGGATCCAATGCACATCGCAGTTATACAATAATGTGTGTCTGTGTGTGTGTGTGTAAATACATGCTATATTTCAGTGTTAGTTTGCGTTCTTCTCCAGGATGTGAATGTCCCACTGAGGCAGACAGACAGGCCTTTGACTGAGGAAGTAGAAGGGAGCTTTGTCAGACACAAACGTTGGGATTGTTCAACACAGAGCGAGTGTGCATGTGTGTGTTTGTTGTGTGTGTGTGTGTGTGAGAGAGAGAGAGAGACAGAAAGAGATTATGTGTGTGTCTTTGAGATAGAGTGTATGTGTCTGTGTCTGAGGAAGAGACTGTTTGTGTCTGTGTGTGTAGGATTTGTTCAACACAGGGATTGTGTGTGTGTGTGTGTGTGTGTGTGTGTGTGTGGGCGCACGCGCGCGCGAGAGAGAGATGGTCTGAGAGTGGGAAAGAGAACAAGTGTGGTATATGAGCTTCTGTGTGCATGTTGATTTGGGTGTGTGTACACGTGCATACTTGTGTGTGTGTGTGTGTGTGTGTGTGTGTGTGTGTGTGTGTTAGGATTGTTCCCCAGAGAGCTGATCAAAATGGAAGCACAGCAGCTCACTCCTCCAGCAGCTCCTCGTACAGCCACATTTCACACGGTGAGTGACACAGATTCCTTTTCATTCTTGCATTTATTTTCTCATCTGCGGCCAATAAAACGCTGTACCTCCAAAACGTCAACTCTTCAAGAATTGAGAAAAAGCTGGTTGATTCCACATGGAATTTCTATTTTTCCATGTAATCTCCCCAAAAAATGAACTTACAGGAACGTGCACGCCCAAAAAGAATGTATTTCTGAACTCAAAGTGGTTGTATAGTATGTATACAACATTTTTCAAACACATTGCCAATGCAGATATTGCATGGACGCTGATTGTAAGCATGTCACGAATCTACCGATCATAGGGAGAAACAAGCTAATGGTGGGATGAGGAGAGAAGAGTAGAGAATGATAATACTGTCTAGTACAACCAATGGAATATTGCTTTTAATATCTGGAATTTATTGCACCATCTAAATTTTGTTTGACTTTTTGTTGCTTTCATAACCCATCATTATTCAAAAGGGATGTTAAAAGTTTTACAAATGTTAGAAATGCACATTTTTAACAGCCTCAAAATCTGTGTAAAACATGTTTAACTGTCACCTACTGTCAGTCCTTGAGTTCTGTAGTGATTAGGGAGTTCATCCTTCAACCAGAAGATCCAGATTCAAGTGTTCAAGCTGAACCTGACCTCTGACCTCTCTGTGGAGGAGGGCAAGAGCAAACAGAATGTCTCTAATATCACATTATTATTAGCAAAAGCTCAGACACTGAATATCAGGATGAGCAAAATGTCTTCATTCCAGTTAATCACAGTGTAAACAAAGCCAGTCATGTTGCAACAGGAGACGCCATAACAGGTTGGGCCTTTAATGAGTTAATCTAGATAGTGGGTGGGCATTCAAGGATGGAAATGTGTCGGTCAGTCCAGGTTCGGCCATTATTGTTTATTACTGTTTGATACTTTAAGCACTAAGTAACCTTTTGAAGTTTGAAGGGGATTCTGTGCTGCTGTTTGTCCTTTACTGCTTGTTACCTAATACCCAGCACTCCAGAAGCCAGGCATGTGTGTGTGTGTGTGTGTGTGTGTGTGTGTGTGTGTTGTTTTTTCATCATCCGGGCAGGCCAGCCGGTATTGATTTTGCCTCACAAGCAGCTTCTCATCAGCTGAGTCTGAAACAAAGAGGACTGGACAATGACAAATCTACATTCAAATATGTATTGTGGCTGTTCAATACTGTTGTTTTTAACCCAGTCTGAACACTGGAGCCTACCTGCGCCTTTTGGTGTGCTTTCACAGCAATAAACGGCCTGTATAAAAGACGGCTTTCACTAATTCAGCTACTAAGATGATAAATAGCGTTTAAATGTAAAAGTTGTTATTTATAAAATGAGCCACTGACAAAAAGAGATTCTTAGAGCTGACAAGCACCTATTTGGAGCCACCTATTGGATCCTATGGGTCCTATCAGCAGGCTTCATTTTCCTCTGCTGCTTTATAAGTGTCACTTCCACCAGAGAGGAATTCTTGACATTTTGTTGGAAATTGTGCAAAAAAACTCCCCATGTAATCCCAAATGAAAGGAAGACGGCTACTGGTTATAACTGTGACTATAAAAACTAGCATTAGGATGTGTCTTTTCCTCTGATTTGACAGAAGTATATGAAGGAATAACCTTTAATTGTTGCATAAGTATCATGTAATAATGTTGATTTGATTGGGAATTCCCTTTCTAGCTGTTAATCTTGGTATTGACTTTACCTTGGAACGAGTAACCAATCATGTGCCTGGAATCTGACTACATTACAATCCTATACATCACGGCCATGTTGGTTTATGGAATGTGATCATGTGATCAGCTGATCAGATCACATGACTAGTTAGTCAGCGTGAGAACCAAAAGCTGTCTCTCTCTCTCTCTCTCTCTCTCTCTCTCTCTCTCTCTCTCTCTCTCTCTCTCTCTCTCTCTCTCTCTCTCTCTCTCTCTCTCTCTATCTATCTCTGTCCCTGGCACAAACCCTCAAGAAAGGCCTCATTCTCATTATTTTAACTTCATAATGATTATTAGCCTACATATTTATTACTCAAAATAAAGAAAGAACAACAAAATAACAATTTTCCATCACAAAAAATAACCAGTTTAAGAACTTTTACTCACTATTATTTAATTATGCTATTTAGAGTTATCTAGCTTTTATCAGAATATTTGAAGTCGAAATATCTTATTGCACTGGCAGATGGCTTTGCTGGTTTCAAAATATGTCACCGTCACCTGTTTCAACTGATGCGTCAACTTGCACCTTTCATTTCCTTGGAAAAATGAACTATAGGCCTAGTATAATGAAACAAATGAACATACCATGGCCACCCCGAAATGTGTTTGTGTCCCAACCTGGCCACCCTCTCCAGTCTGCTCCACACGCCACTGTAAGACACCTAATGAAAAATAACTGTAGGCTAATATTCCTGTGAAATTCCTCTGAGTACTTATATAGTGGTTAATTTAGTGACCTTATAGTACTTTACAGTATTTTTATCCCCTATGGTATCAGGCTATAATATTCCTATAATATTCCTATAGGGAATAAGTAGTAGCCTAGTAGTAGTGCGGTCATAATGACCTTATCATACTTTGTTTTTTTTTATTTCCTATAGTATCACTATAATATTCCCATAATATTCCCTTAGGGACTTATGTGTCTGTGGTACTCAATAGTGAGTTTATAGTGATTTTATGGCATTTTTTGTCTTATTATGGTATCACTAGAAATATTATAGGGATTATTATAATACTTTATGGGATTTTTCATCTAGTATGGTATTAAAAATCAATAGGATATTATATATAGGCTAGTTTATGTTTTGCTGTGATATTTACATAGCATCCTAAATGCATCCTAAATGATAAAATGGTTATTGTTCTCTGTTCCAAATGCTTCTCCCTTTAAGGCCACAACCAGCTGCTGAGAAAGAGCATCGTTGCTATTGTTGCATCTCTGGTCTCCTCCTTCCTTCCTCCCTTCCTTCCCCTGTCCATCCCTCCCTCCCTCCACCCATCCATCCACCCCCTCTCCTCTCCTCTCCTCTCCTCTCCACACACGCACCCCGCCTTGCGCATCGCCTCCTCCGGCATAATGACCAACGATTCCCCGGAGGAGGAGACCCGAGCCCCGGGCGGAGGAGGAGGAGAAGGAGGAGGAGGAGGAGGAGGCGGAGGAGGAGGGAGAGGAGGAAACAACACAAGAAGAAACCGAGCGGACGACAATGTCACCATCCTGACATCCTCCATGGATTTAAGCCGAGCCGCGCGGAGCCGACCCAGCAGCAGCAGCCACGACGCCGCCCCGAGCCTCACGTCCTCCGTGGACCTGAGCGCCTCCTCCCTGGAGCTGAGCATCCAGACGCGGATCTTTAAGATCATCGTCATCGGGGACTCCAACGTGGGGAAGACCTGCCTCACCTTCCGCTTCACCGGCGGGAGCTTCCCCGACAAGACCGAGGCCACCATCGGCGTGGATTTCAGGGAGAAGGCGGTGGAGATCGAGGGGGAGACCATCAAGGTAAAAAAGCAACAGATCGAGAGGGGATGGATGTGGGGAAGTGTTTCCTCCCCTCCTCCTCCTCCTCCTCTCCTCCTCCTCCACTGGGCTTTTGTTGATCAGCCATCAGCTGCAGCCTGGGCTGTCAGTGAATCACCACAGGGCCTAATCATTCATTCTGCCTTTCATTTTATTGGTCCATATTGGAAAAATAGGCTACATTTCACATCTACTTCAAAATATCTTTAGATGAATGTTTTAAAAATATACACAATTGGACCAAAAAAATGTATTTGTAAGGTGACATTCAATCTATTTTGCATAGCCTATTCTTTCAGATATGTGTTGCCAACAATAGCCCATAGGAAACATTTTAGATGAATGTCATCTTTACATGAAAATACATTTTTGGGCCTTTTTTTTTAAATATATATATATATTTTGAAACGTCTCTGTAAACATATTCTGAAATGTAGGGCTATGTATTTTTGCAGTATGGATTTGATTATTGATACTATGTGTTTCCTTTGTGTATGTTTATCAAAGCTCATTTGGTTAGCTGTTAGGAACCATCAGAAACAGGTAGGCCTATTCCCAATGAAAAATCACTAACATTACTATAATATTCCTATAGGGACTTTTAGTATGTCTACTAAATCATGAGACCATATCATACTTAATGGTATGTATTATCTCCTATATGGCATCATAATGAATATTAATAGTGTAGCCTATAGGTTTGCTGTGATATTTGTATAGTATCCTTCTATTGTTATAGCATTACTATAGAAAATGTAATGAGCAGGGTTACAAGATTTGCTTAGAATTGCTAACAAATTCCTCTTATAAACTGTTAATAAACATCCATCCATTTAATTTACTTTTACTTTACATTTGTGAGGTGCTCCATGACTGGAATGTCAGTCACACAATTCTGTACACAGTTAAAAATAAGAATGTTAAAAATATAGGCCATAGTATTAGTAGTCAGGTAATTGTTATATTAAAAAGTAACAATTTCCAAGATCTTTAGTAGGAATATGAATTGGCAGATAGGACAAAATGGGCTATAGCGAAAGTATAAAAATAATGTTGGTCAAGATTTTATCATAATTTTCTATTTGCATTGAATCAAAGTGTTGCCTAGGACCTTTACAAACATCTCCATCTATTCATGTGATTGATCTGTGACTTGATATTAGGCTTTATATTGAGATTTCTTTCTCTAATATGTAATGTACATCTCTCTCTGCCCCCCCAAACACCACACACACACACACACACACACCCTCCTCAGTTGGCCTGGCATCTGCATGCGACCTACTACACCCAATACACACATACACATACATGTGCACACACTCCTTTACCCCCCTCTGTGTCTTAGTCAGCCAGTCTGTCTGCAACCTCTAGATGCTCCCTAACGATGACTCACACACACACACACACACACACACACACACACCCATACACACACCTACACACACCTACACACTGTCTACACTTATTAGGTCAGTGTGTCTGCACCATTCAAACGCCCCTTAAGACACACACCATGAACGTGGTATATCTCTCTCTCTCTCTCTCTCACTCTCACTCTCTCTCTCTCTCACACACACACACACACACACACACACACACACACACACACGCACAGACTATAAAAACATTATGCACTAACTAAGAGTTGTCTGTATAGATATACAATGAAGGCAACACACTAATTGTAATACTTTTCAAGATTATGTGAAATGTAGCCCAAATGTCTCATAATATAAGCAATGCTAGTTTTTCCATAGCTTTTCTTCTTAGACATCTGTCCACATATATTTCATTTGAATTGTTAATTATTAACCTTTGCTGTTCTGCCCCCAATTTTGAGCATTTAGGCCTGTATGAGAAGCAATGTTTAAGTTGTTATTCAGTTAAAATTATGGCATAAACCTATATTGTGGTATTGTTTTCCATTCTAACTTAAAGAGACATTTGTTTTATAGATGATTATATATTTAAGACAGGGACGTAAAGGAAGTAAAACTAAATATAGGAAGCTTTTTTATCATTGTTGTGAGACCTATTTTCATGCACGATCAATAGCGTGGCGTTTCCTCCACCTGCTGTCAGCCCATCCTGTGCCGCTCCAGTGTTCGACACAGAGAGAGCTTTGATGTTACGAGCGGCGTCCGTGTAGCGTTCAGCCTCGGATGCTAATTAGCTGCGCTCGTCCTTTCAGATGGTAATGGGAGGTAATTCACTGGTCCTTTACACTGGGCCTGGGCTGAGGGGGGGAGGTAGAAGATATTGACATATAGCAAGTGCAATAGGTCGTGTTCATTTCACGTATTTGTGTGAGCTCATGTTGTGCAGATGACATAGTTTAAGGGTTTACTCTGTGTGCAAAACGTTAGGAGCACAATGTGTATCTCACTTGAAATCAGTATCAGAACTAGTCTTGTTCAGTCTTGTTCTTGTGCAGTACAGAGGAGAAAAATAATGCTTTTCCTCTCCTCTGCCTCTTTGGTTAAATCTGAACAGTCACACACTGCATTTAAGGAGTTACCAAATGAAACTTTGTCAGACGTAATACATTTGTGTTCTATTTGTGCTCAATTTTTTTTATATATACTCAGTACTTCTGTGTTTTTATGGTAATGCAGGGTAAATTGGTGGTTTTTCAGAAAGGGCCTGTACATACAATATCACCCCCTTTTAACTCAGACCATTTAGTTTACTCTAAGTCCAGCTCTTGACATAGAATATGTAGTCCATCCCTCTGCTGAAGTATAGATTAAAAGGTAAAAGCGCTTTTCCTCCCCAGCCTATAGTTTGTTAAGTCCATCATGGGCTCACAAACATTGTTGCAAATCCCTCCTATACTTCATAACACTCATAAAGCTGTAGTCCCACGCTCTTATTCTCTGACTGGGAAAAACCGAAGTAGGACATGGACATTTTTTGTCAGCTCCTCTATCTCCCACTTGGCGTCGTGAAGTGCGCCCTGGGCTAAGTGGTGACACACTGTGAAAAAGCTTTGGCTGGGGGCTAAGGCTAACCCTGGGCTAAGGATGAACAGAGGGAGAAAAGCACTTAAGAGTTGCAGAGTAGTGCTGCTTGAGGCCTTGGTTAATGATTAAGCAGAGAAGCCCATAGTACTATAGGGCAGCGCTCTCCTGAGACCCTGTAAGACAAGGTCCTTGTAAGCCCTTGTAGGCCTAAACAATGCAGTGTTTCCATGCATCAGCCCTCCAAACAGAATGACCAAAGTGTAATACACCAATATCTTCCTTTGGCTGCATGATAGATGTCTGGGTACATGGTACATATTTACACTTACAATATATTGCCGTGCAGTGATCCTCAATGTAGCCAGTTTCATATTTATTGTAAGAATAATGTGCCATAATGCTCCATTGATCCGCACAAACTTACCAAACAACTTAGGTATATTTTTTCCTAACATAAGTCACCCCCATCCACATATAAAGGATGTAATATCTCTGACAGCTCCCTCTAGTACTGCCCAAGGTTTATGACCAGCCAGGATATACTATATATGTTATTGAGAACTACAAACTCAAAGGGAATACAGCTGTGTAAATTTGGGTGTCTTTCTCCTCTTTCTCAAGTCTGTCTCTGTCTGGAAGTCTGCTGACTGCTGCATTGCTCTCTCTCAAAGCACATAAAAACACACACTTATCTTGTCTATCACTACAGGTGCAGGTATGGGACACAGCAGGTCAGGAGCGTTTCCGTAAGTCCATGGTGGAACACTACTACCGCAACGTCCACGCCGTGGTCTTCGTGTACGATGTCACCAAGATGGCCTCCTTCCGCAACCTACAGACGTGGATACAGGTCGGTAACTGGGGTGAACCAGTGATGTTGCAAACACAAGCGTGGCTCTCTAGTCTCCATGTTAATGCTATGCTAACCCTAACCACTGCCTTGAGCAAGCCAGCAGAGACCTAACTGCTCCAGACGTGTTTCACTGTGGCCAACTCTGCACTCTGGCTGCTCTGATAAAATACATTATGCAAAGTGGGCTGTGTGGTTGTGTATGTAGGAGGGATAAGCAAAAACTGGAAACATCAAATTAAAGTTGTTAAAATACTGCTACTACCACTATGACGACTTCTACTACTACTACCACAACTACTACTACTATTTGTAATAATAATAATTACAATAACCAACCTATCATTATTATTATTAGTAGTAGTTGCAGCAGTAGTTGTGATATTGTAGTAGTGGCTATAGTAGTGGCTGTGGTAGTAGTATTAGTAGTAGCAGCAGTAGAAATAGTAGTGGTAGTGTTGGTGCTAGGAGTAGTAGTGCTAGTAATACTAGAAGTGGAGTGGTAGTAGTAGTAGTAATAGCAGTAGCAGTAGTAGTAGCAATACTAGTAGTAGTAGTAGTAGTAGCAGCAGTAGTAGTAGTAGTAGTAGTAGCAGCAGTAGTAGTAGTAGTAGTAGTAGTAGCAGTAGCAGTAGCAGTAGCAGTAGCAATAGTAGTGGCAGTAGTAGCAGTAGTAGTAGTAGTAGTTATAGCAGTAGCAGTAGCAGTAGTAGTAGTAGTAGTTATAGCAGTAGCAGTAGCAGTAGTAGTAGTAGTAGTAGTTATAGCTGTAGCAGTAGCAGTAGCAGTAGTAGTAGTAGTAGTAATAGCAGTAGCAGTAGCAGTAGCAGTAGTAGTAGTAATAGTAGTATGTGTTACATAGCTAATAAAGTCCCATTCTCTTGTGTTCCAGGAGTGTAACGGCCACCGGGTCTCAGCATCTGTACCTCGAGTCCTGGTGGGAAACAAGTGTGACCTGGTTGACCAAATACAGGTCAGTGCACTCATGTAAAGTCCACAACAGAATAGAATCCTATATTCATTTTTTTAAACTTTATTCAGAGCTGACAACCAAACTTTGAGGTGTCTTCGTCCCCAGGTGCCCTCCAACATGGCGCTGAAGTTCGCCGACGCCCACAACATGCTGCTGTTTGAGACGTCGGCCAAGGACCCGAGGGAGAGCCAGAACGTCGACTCCATCTTCATGTCCCTGGCCTGCCGCCTCAAGGCCCAGAAGTCCCTGCTCTACAGAGACGTGGAGAGAGAGGACGGCAGAGTGAGACTCACGCAAGAGACTGAAACAAAGAGCAATTGTCCTTGTTGAGGAAGAAGGAGGAGGGGGGAGGAAGAGAGGAAGGGAAGAGAGAAGAAGTAGCTGTACATGTTGAGGAAGAGGGGGAGGAGAGGGATGATGGGAGAGTGAGGCTAATGCGTGTCTAGAGAAACTGTCCTTGCTGAGGAGGGCAGGGAAGGGAGGAGGATGGGAGGGTGAGATTTACACAAGAGACTGACACCAAGAGCAATGGATTTTGAGGAGAGGATGCTAAAGCGAGTAAAAGGGACTGAAGCATCAATTTTAAGTCCTTGAGGATGAGGATGGGGAGGAGAGAGAGGAGAAAAGGAAGGAAGAGAAAAATGGGAGGGAGCAGAGACACATACAGTATATTATATAACAATGTCCTGGACAACACAGTGTTGCCTTGCACAGTATAGTCCAGGGATTCTTCCACTTATTCAACCACAGACCGAAACTGAGTAAATACACTCTCCTTCTGGGACCAGGGCATAATTAAACACACTAATACTAAGCATACTTATCATTTGGGGAGCCAAAGGAAACAGACCTATGACCTATTTTAAGGCCATAGCTTCAGAAACACAGTTTGTCTTTTGTCAATTATGACCAACTGTATTTTGTAATCATTCTCAAATCTTGCTATGTTATCCACATTGATTTTGTTGGCAATCCCCCCCCAAAAATCCAAAAATGTTCTTCTTCTTCTTAAAAATGGTATTCTTAAATGCTCTTCTGCCTTAAAAAGCTGCCTCTATCATGGTCTTAATGGATCAGTAGTATAATCAAAAGTGGTTTCAATTATTTGAACCACTTGAGATGTTCTTTATTTATGTAGCCAACCAGTCACGCAGACAGCCTCTTAAGTGGAAACATCAATCGTATAAGAAGATGAATGAAGCGCTCCTTTTTTTTGTGATCAACTACTATCATGCACATATGGGTCAATCCTCTAGGAATAGGAGTACTGGTCTAGCATCACTGTGAGAGTACTAATACATTGGGAAACTTTCTGAGGCAATGTACATAAATCAGCAAGATTGCCTGTAGGAAGGATGGGAATATGCATCTTAGACAAAGTCAATGTGGAGAACATAGAGATAAGAAACAAAAGCATCATGAAAAATGCTGGTGGTTAAACATTACCAACCTTCATAGGATACTCTTAGGATACTCTAATACACAGAAGTCCAGGTCAGAGTGAAGGAGCTACGGGAAGACCTGGAGGGCTTGGCTTCCTGAAAACGCAACATCTATAGGTTCGCAGACAGCATGTCAGATATTGATTTAGAATCAGTGTGATCCTCTTACCCTTATGCAGGAGAACTACTTAGAGAAAGGGCCGCCATGGCAAGTCTCCTCTTTCCCATCCAGTCCTGATGTAAACATATCCTCGCCATGCTTAACCTTCTAGCAGAAGTGGTTTATCCTGCTTTCCCTTTGTGTGTGGAGTCGAAAAACAAAGCCGATCTTACCCTGTTTGACTTCTCTCCCGGTCTCGTTAGACGTAACAATGCCATGTTCTGTAATGAATACAATATTTCTTGTTTTATTCCGGTCGTCCCGCCGTCGGAGAGACGCTGAGAAGAGCAAAGCGATCGGTGAATATCCGAGCTCAAGGCCTTTAGTCTGTCTTAGACGATTAGCTCTGAACATCAATATCACTGCCTCTGGTCTCAGAAAAGGGCAGGAGAGATGATGCAAACTGTGACCCCCTGTATAGATAATGGAGACATCTTTATCCTGCAGTACAGCCTGTGCCAGCATATATTAGTGGACTTTTTCACATGGTGTCTGTAGAAAAGTATGGGAGTTATGGATGATACAACTCTGCATAAAGACATATCCATTATTTATACAGACATCCTTTCCATAGAGATAGTTCCTAGTCAGAGTGTGGATGGAGGAACATACTATACGCCGGCTGCAGTACTAACCTAATGTTAGAGTTATGAGGCTTTTTTGCAACCAGGCCTTAATCTTATAGCCTGATGCTCTAACTTCAATGGCTCCCGATCAAAAAATGCCATTAGTCTATTTGGAAGCCATATCAAAAAAAACATCAGGAGAGCATTCAGGACCAATGTTCCCTCTATAAGCTGATAGTTTGATGACCTACATCTAATCATTTATCATATTGACCAAATACACTGTGCAAGTGCAAGTGAAATCCAGACGGTCGATGAGTTGTCTGAAAGTTTTGAGGAATATTCTTGATTCAGTATTCCTCCTTCAATGAAAAGTGTGCATAACACACCAGGAAGAAACCTTTCACAACTCTATTCAGTCTCACTGTAACCTGTGACTTGAAGGGAGGATTTTAACTTCCATAAATGCAAACCAGATTCATAGTTGGGCAAAAGAACAAAGGATGACATGAAAGTTAAAAGTCTACAACAGGCTACAACTATTTCTCTGTCTAAAACAACTACCTATGGATCTGGCTATCGCTAGGTTTGCGTAGCTCTTGGTTAATTGATAGCTCTAAGTGAGAAGACACTGTACCAGTCTAATGTAAGAACATGTCTCCGATAAGAAAGAATGTGCCTGCATTTCCTTCATAAACTTACCAGACCTGAATAAAATAACATTTGAAATGGTTTCAAATGATTGAAAAACATGGAAGCTGTGTTCGGTTTAAGCTAGCTTTGCTTTCAGTTTTATCACTTCTTACACTATACACCTGTATTAATTTACTCAATAACTCTGTAATGATCAGTAAAATGATCATGTATTACTTATTAAAGTTACAGACTTATTTCCAATCTGGTTCTGGAGTGTGAATACAGTGTAGATGGTAGCAACAGTAGTAGTATAAAACATTTTTCACTGGCAAGAGGAAAGTTACATTTGAAGCATCAAATCAAGTTTCTTATTCAAACATGTGAAATAATCTCAAATGCATATTTTACCCAGTACAGATGTACAGTATGTATGCCTGCCTACTGTCTCTCCCTGTACATAAAGTTTACATTTGGTTTTGCTCTTTTTGGCTTTTTCATTTGCAGTGATCCTTTTTAATAACCCATGTTTGCTCTTAAAGGGATACCTTGACACTTTGAATTTTAGTCTGGTATTTTTCTTCACCTGTCATAGTCAAGTCATATTGTTAGGAAAAGTTTCTGTATTGGCAATTCAGATAACCGAAACACAGCTAACATCCTCAAATCAACTGCTATTGTCACAAGCTAGCTTGTTAGCATTGTTATTGCCTCATATTAGCATCTCATTGAAATGAATGTGGCCCCTTGCAGCTATTGCGCCATGGGTTTTAAGGTTTCAAGACATTTAAAAGGTTATTTCGCTAATAATAATTATAATAATAGGACTTGAACTACTACGTTCTACCTACTCACTACACCCTTTTTCTTAATCAAGAAAAACAGATTAAAAGCCAAAATGCCAAGCTATCCCTTTAACAAAAGCCTTAAAGTCGAGATGAAACGGCATTTCGAGAGTATCTAACTTCCGTATCGTGACGTATTTCCGAGTGAAACAGGAAAGACAGGCGGGACATAACGTTGGGAGGAATTTGATTTGAACGTTGAAAAGTGGGTGTGTCATAACACCCAAAGACACACCGAAGTACCATGCTGTTGCTAGCTAGCTAACTAATGAATCTTAGCCTCTTAGCTCTGTGCGCTAAAAGTTGAAGATTGATTGATGGGTGGATGTCATGATATTATTGGTTGAAATTAGTTACGGGCATGCTTACGTAAGCACACGGCATATTTTGTTTTACAGGAAGAAAACATGATTGAATTTTGATATAAGAATACAATGAAATTGATTTTTGGTATTTGTTTTGGCATATATTGTTAAATAGGTGCACAGTATGACCGGGGATGTGATCTAAAAGGGTTAAAAAGGCATTTTTCATTTCATCTCGTCTTTAAGGGTGGTGTTTTTTTTTTATGATGATGCAGTCATAATGTTATCATAATTATTGTTAAATCTGAGAAGACAATGTTCTTTTTTTTCCTTTTTTTTTTGCTGTCAGTTTACTATTGTTTTGAATTCTATCAGATTGCCTTCTACTGTATGTTTCATATGTAACGTTGTTGTTGTCACAATCTCACAAAGGGACTTCTGATAAAGATGTTGAACAAGCTTTGCTCAACTCAGAGCCTCATTCTCTATGGACATAGCTCAGTATTATCTACTTATCTGACCTGACCAAGGCATTTAGACAGTTAAGTGTTAGATCTGATTCCCTCCCACACACAGGCACCTCTTATTTCATGTCTGTTATTTCCATTCTCTCTCTTTTTCTCTCTATCTTTCTCTCTCGTTTCTCTTTAACTCCATCGTATTTCCCTCTTCATCTGTTAGCCTCTGTTTCTATCGCTCTGTCTGTCCACCCTCTCTCCCTATTACCCTCTTTATCTCTCTCTAGTTTTCTCTTTAGGTCTTTGTACGTGTGTCTCTTATCTCTCAGTGTCTGTCCCTTATTTTTTTCAATCAAGCTTTCTATTTCTTTCTCCATCTCTGCGCCTGTCTGTCTCTCTGTCTCTCTATCTTTCCCTTTCTCCCTCCAAACATGTGGCTTGTGGCTTGTCTTTGGCTATAAAATTAAACTCTCAACCAGATCATGTGTCCATTAATGGATGTAGCAGATGAGTGCGCTGAATGCAGAGAATCCGAGAAGAGAAGATCAGAGGGGTAAAACCGAAGAAGAGTGGAACGGCCTCATATTTGACTAAATCCTCTTGCCTTGATACTGAATCTGCAGGTCTGCATTGATTCCAGACATTGGATAGTGAAGAGAGAAGAACATAAAATGTGTCAGTGACTCAATCTGACTGTGTAGGACAGAGAGATTAACTATAAATTGAAAGGAGATGGGAAAAATGCACATAAATGCCATTTTGACACATTTGAAGTTAATTCTAAAGGATCTAAAATGGTAAAAATAAGTGTCTTGCAATGTAGGTAATACAACTATTGGTATGTCCCATTGCTATGAAAAGTCCATTGCTATGAAAAGTCATCCATGGCAGGTCACGCTGTAACAACAAGGGTTAATTATTTAATAATTGTGCTGAGACTCCCTTAAATGAGGAATTTTAAATGAGTAACAGACATCCAAAATGTGTTTGAAGACGTGTTAAAGTTTTGGGACATGGGTATGAATTCAGTGATGTTGAGATTTTCCAGAAAGGCTGGACCGTGTTAGTCACCCTGTGAGACCATATGTGCGCTCTTCACTATACTATACTCCTGTCAGGAATAAAGGCACGCTGTTTTTCTGTGGAGAAACATTTCTCAGTGTTGAAGATTTCAGCAAGAGGCAGACTTCTGATTGAAAACAGACCACCAATGACGCATTACCAAAAAAAAGAGAGTTTAGTAAAAAGTGTAGGGGGGTTTGAGTAGAGATCAAAATGTAACTTCAGTCCCAGATCGCTTTATTCCAACAAAACAGAGTTGTCAGTCCTGACCAAGAGACTGGGATACCACACACAAGAGACAGTGGGGTCATAACAAGCCATTAATCAATTCATCCAGTCTTCAATCTGATGGTGAAATCCTCCTGGGCTATCCTGAGTACCATTTAAATAACAGTCCCAGGTCCAGTACATGGGTATTCTTCAATCACCCATAATTCCTGTTCTCACTATATGGCTCAGTTCCTACTTTCTGCACCAGCTCCAGTTAGTCCCTCACCTAGAGAAAATGGTTGCTGTCCTAGGTGCTGAAGCCCAAGTGGGGAGCTTTGGTATGGGGGTGGGGTGGGGTAGGGTGGGGGTCGAAGAAAGATCATAGCTATTGCCAAAAGAACAGAGTGATCAGTCAAAGACAATATCAAAATAGTCAAAATGCAATATATCTGTAAGTATTTGCCTAGAGAAAACCAATTGAATTGCTTTCATTGGTATGGTTATAAAAAAAAATTGTGCAATGGAAGAAGATTCAGAGAGCTTCAGAGAGGACTGAGATTGATGTGGCCAGAAGACTTCTGGATATAAGATGTGATTTCCACTGTCTCAGGCCAAAGGGTCTGGGCTGTAATAGTAGAGTAATATGATCTGTTTTGATTTATCTGATGGGATTCGGAATAAGGTTCAGTGTAATCTGAATAAATACAGCATTAGAAGATGGTAATTTTTATTAAGATGTATTGCCATGCTGTGAGAAGAAGGCATTCCTATCTATTACCTGTGGAGAGCAGCAATAGGCTTAGATGAGTGTAAGCAGCCTCAAATTTCAGCAGAGGAAGAAACAGAAGACGTCACATGGAGAGATGCACCAACAGCAGCTGGTTCACCACTAATCACATAACATTAACATAACTACTCCTACAAGCTAACCTAGCCAGCTACATGGTTCGCCTTTGATTTATCCTAAATCCGGAATTACAAATCTGCAAAAAAACAAACACTTGATTCCTACAGAGTGCAACAGGGGAAACAACATTACAAGCATACACAGTTATCGTGGCCTATTCTCGCATCTAGCTGGCAGGCTACTTGGCTAGCTAGCAAACCAGCGGTAGCGAACTCTCTGCTTTGGCTAGCATCAAGCTAGCCAGCCAGCTAGCTAGCTAGCTACTCACATAGCTAACGGTAGTTAGCTAGCTAGCGAGCTGTAGTAACTTGCGTCATGGATGAACTGGTCGTGGAAGTGAGGGGAACTAGTGGGGCCTTCTATAAGGTAAGTTTATGACTATTTTGTTGAGCTTTGTCAACTCAGTCACCACACCATGCAATGCACTAACGTTGGGCTAAATAACGTTACATTCGCTTGCTGGGATAAGAGCTGCCTACTGTAGCTAGCTGTCTAGCAGCCTGTGGGCCTTACTGCCTCTATCCAGCCACCACCAGTATGTGGAGGCAGAAAATTTGTAAATAAAGCTAACGCTAGCTTGCTGGTACTCATTTCACCCCCGGGAACCTCAGAGTTCAAAGCAAAGTTATTGTTATTGTTGTGTTTATTGGCGATCTGTTCGCTAGTAAAGCAACGTTATTGTAGCAGTTAAGTTAGTAATGTTAACGCGTTGAAGCTAACGTTATTGTAAACGATAGCATCTTAATTGTGTTTCTTGTGAAAGGGGATGTTTGCAGTGTCAAAATTCTGTCATGATTGTATTTTCAAAGCAATTTAGAACAGAAGAAAGGTAAATTATGCAGATTTGTTGATTTGCTTTGCCCATATGTGATTAGTTCAGTTTTATTAAGGGTTGCTGAGCAGGTAGCCAAATTGATGTTTATCTACACATTGTCCTGAAATCAGTAGCTGACATGGTGATGCTTGGGAATTTTTGGGGCTACCAAGATAGTTGCAAATCCCTTGTCACCTCCCATCAAATTACCCATTTGGAAAACAAGGGTTCAAAGTCTTGCTCATGAACACTTAGACAGGTATGGGCTGTGGCTGTTACAGGTACTGATCATGTGCCCTGTGTTTCTTCAGTCACCTAGCCACACTGCAACATAGTGGCTCACCAAAGACTCTTTACAACATTGGGTAAAATCTTGGTTCTGGCTCTGTGGTCATGTCTGGTCCCTGAATTGACAGTAGCCCAGAAATGGCTTTGATTTGGATGCTTATACTATGACATAAGGGCTAAATGTAAACAGTGACCATATACTGATTTGATTTTGGGAGTTAGTAAGACTGGATAATGCTTTCTTATCAGTATTTTCATATCTTTCTTGCAGTGGGAGTGTTGCTGCAGGTGTACGAATGTAATGAATGTGAATGGAATGAATGTGCACCACAGCCTGTCCTAAAGCAGACTAAGATTTAATGAGTTTCGAGTTGGCCAGCAAACCTTCCTGTATGTGCTGCATTCCACTGTGGCCTACTGACTCTGTTTTAGCCAGGAGGCCTACTGCACTTTACTGTAGACTCCACACCCTGCCATACAATGCCAGTCGAATAGTTAGACATGTAACTAGAATTGGCAGTTTATTTGATAATGATAGATCATTCATTCTTAATATGATATTTTAATCGGCTGACTTTGACAAGCTTCTCATTCCAGTAGTTCAGAAAAGCATCTCCCTGAATTGAAAGTGAATAGAAAGCAGGCCTGTTTGGAATGGGTTTCTTGTCTTGGGTTTGCCTTGGCTTTGCAAGTTTAGGTGGTAACATCACCAGTGGGATGCCTTTGGCTTTTAGTTGGACTTTGCAAACTATTCATATTATGGATGTGGAGTCCATTTGTTGGCCTGGGGTTTGGATACCATTTTATTCTTTGGCATCATTATCAAATATTTGCACAATAGAAGTAATTAACCAAATGGCAGTGGATTAGTTTAATAATATCCATAAATGCATGGAAAAAATGCGCAACTTGGCAGCCGCTTATCTATAATTGTGCTACGGCTTGCTGTTGTAGAGCAGCTTAGTCCTAAAGATGCCAGAGACATTAATTATGTGACAACATTTCACAATTTGTGTTGATATGCTAAAAAGGTTGAGCGTAAAGTAGACGCTGCTAGAGGAAATTGGCATTAGTCATTGGGCCATTAACACTGGATGGCTCACTTGAAAGGAGTAAGTAGTAATTGAATAATAAGTCTAATGGAGTACATAACACTGTCATTAGCTAGAAACTATCATGAGCTATTTGGGCTGTAGTTCAACAGCCTAATATTAGGCCTGTATATACTATTATGATATATTAAGAATTGTTTAGAGGATTTTTAGCTGCGACCGGCAGCTACTATAAGTTACTTCGCCAGTTGGTCGGTCTGTCGGTCCCAAAAATGTAAAAAAAATCTCCACTAGAAGTTTCTCAGGCAGCCATGCTGGTGCTTTAGCTCACTTGGTAGGGCAGCAGAATTTCATACAGGGGTCCCAGGTGCTAATCCCGGGCTTAGCAAAGTAGATTTTATATTTGGTTTCACACAAGCCAAATAGGTCGCAGCTTATCATGAATTACGTGCTTGTTAATTGGGTGTTTTCAAAGCAAATGTTAAAATATTTGTTCATGAGCACAAATAACGTTTTTGAACCTGAAAAGTAATTTTTGGAGGTAGGTGGTAACATCACCAGGTGGGTGATGAGTGGTGGGTTTTGAGTAGAGGAGGAATGGGAAAAAGGTACTATTGGTACTCTTTCACATGCTCTGTGCCAGCTAAAGATGCAAGCAAAATATAGGCCTGTAGTGTATTTCACAGTTAGGTATTCAGAGAGGTAGAGCAAAGCCTGGTATCATGTCTTTTGTTAATTTACCTTTGTTTTTCATATAGGCCTTTGTGAAGGATGTTCACGAAGGATCGGTATCCGTGGCGTTTGAAAACAAGTGAGTGACGCACACACACAACAAAATAGTCGTGTACTGTAGATGTTACCTGTTGCCTATGATCAAGTTCTCTTGTGTGTGTGTGTGTGTGTGTGTGTACCTCTGTTCCAGTTGGCAGCCAGAGCGTCAGATCCCGTTCCAGGATGTGCGTTTCCCTCCTCCAACAGGTGTCTGCAAGGAGATTAATGAGAGTGATGAGGTCGAGGTAAGACTGATTCAATACTTTAAGAAACCTTTCAGAAAATTAACATAACAAGCAGACACGGTTAATTCAGGAAGCAGAGCCAACGCTATATGTATAGTGTGAGTGAAGAAATACAGTACAGGTGATAAAATTGTGTAAGAAATTAGCCCAAAATGTATCCCTATTGTACATGTGGTTATTTGGATGTCCTCAGCCAATGCCTCTCTGCCAAACGCCTATATATTTTAGGCATCTTAGCTCTTTGTGTGTGAAATTTAGTGTGTGTGTCTTTGTGTTTCTAGGTCTATTCCAGGGCTAATGACAAGGAGCCGTGTGGATGGTGGCTGGCCAAGGTTCGCATGGTCAAAGGAGAGGTAAGGCTCTGTCCACATCATTACTGTCATGTCCATAGCCTTAGCTGCAGCTACATGAACAGATGGTTCCCCTAGTTTGAATGGACCTAAGATAAGGCGACGATACATATGCGTTATCCTGCGGGGCTCCGTTCTTGGGCTCTTGCTGTTCCTGGTCTTCATCAGTGACTTACCTGCTCACCTATAAAAAATTCACTCAAAGCTGAAGCAGATACTGGTTTTGAAAAAAAATCTCAAAATGTTTCCAACTAAACAAACTGTCCCTGAAATTCCAAAAAATCTAATTTCATTCATCTAATTTCCCGTCTTTCCATTGGAAGTTTCATTGATTCCTGGGAGTCACAGTGTCACAATAATTCTCTCACTTTTGGGTGATTTTCAAAACAGATTGATTTCCAGCTGAAGTGATAATCAGCCTAAATTTACCATCATTTTTCTGTCGGCCGGTGTCAGTTTCGAATTCTGACCGCAAGCTGGTGGTGACAGTTTTCTCTCTGGGTCCGAGGTTATTGTGACCCAGATAATGACTTTTTGAACATCTGTGATTGGAGGATTTAATTTAGACTAACCTTTGAGACATTTTCCATTGCTTCAAGCTGTTCTTCTCTCTTTTCTCCTTTATCCCCCTTTCTTTCCTCTGGCCTGGTTTCACTCTTTGTCTCATCTACTCTGTTCTTACGCCTTTATCTCTCTCCCACTCCTCTCTCTTCTTTTCTCTCTTCTCTCTCTCTCGCTTACTCTCATACCCTGTTTCCCTGCCTGACTGTTGAAAGGTTTGAACTCACAAGATTCCAGCAAAAATAACACAGGAGAATCCACAAACTTGGATTAAGAACATTTTTTTTTTAGGTTTATGCATTAATGCAGAGATTATTACATAATTTTTTTTCACACTCAGCAAATGTCTCTGTCTCTTTCTCTCTCTCTAGTTTTATGTTATAGAGTATGCTGCGTGTGATGCTACATTGAATGAGATCGTGACGTTGGAGCGGTTACGGCCGGTCAACCCAAACAAACCAGCCACCAAAAACACCTTCCTCAAGATCAGCATGGATGTACCTGAGGACCTACGGCAGATGTGAGTTTGACACACTCATAAAAAGCTTAATAATGCTTTATTAGAAGTGCCTCAGCGCTTGTACCGGCATTTGTTGTATGGTGGAAATGTGTAGAGAAATCCACACATTGATCAATGACAAAGACTTATTTACTCAAGATTCATCAACACAAAAGCTTTTGTTCGATGCTCTATAATAACCTGTTTGTGCTTAATCACTAATGTACATGTGTAACTTTGTGTGTCGGCAGGTGCTCCAAGGAGTCGACACACAAAGACTTTAAAAAGGCCGTGGGAGCGTTCAGCATCACCTACGACTCCGACAAAAAGCAACTGATCATCCTGGTTCGTTACCTTCTCTTTTCACTAAAGAACGTCTAGCTTTTATAACTAATCTCCTCCAACTGGGAAGCTAGTTTGATGTAGCCAAAAACTCCAGATCAGTACAGAAGAGGTTGGTTTGGAGCAACCCGTTTCTGAATTGAAACAAAATAACGTCATTTTGTAGGTATCATCCATCAGTGACACCTCCCAAAGTCAGATTATTTGTGTGAAATGTGCATTGATTGATCGATTGATTTGATTGATTTGGCAGTCGGTGAATGACGTTACAACAAAGCGGGCCAATATGATGAGCGACATGCACTTTAGGAGCCTGCGCACCAAACTGTCGCTTATGCAGAGGAACGAAGAGGCCAGCAGACAACTGGAGGTATATACGCACACACACCCACACACACACATATACATGTACTTCAGTCATATACTGTTTATATATAGCTATATTATAGGTTTGGCCGTCAGGACACCTGTAACTCCTGCTGACTCTCTTTCGGTGTTGTTTGTGTTTTGTTTTGTTTTTTCTTTCGTTCCTTCTATCTTTCTGTCCATTTCTCTCAATGCGTTCCTATAGAGTTCCAGACAGCTAGCGTCGAGGTTTCACGAGCAGTTTGCGGTGCGGGATGATTTAATGGGTCTGGCCATTGGGACCCACGGGGCCAACATCCAGCAAGCCCGTAAAGTCCCCGGAGTCACCACTATAGACCTGGATGAAGAGACCTGCACTTTCCACATATACGGAGAGGTAGGATGGCTAGACAGATGGATATTTTGATACATAAATGGGTATGCATACAGATCCATAACGTCTCTGGATTTACCACTATAGACCTGGATGTAGACAAATTTGCCTTCCACACATACTGTATGGTGCTTGTAAGTTATGATCCAGGACTAACCTATTCATATAAAAGCCTATCATTCAGCTTCATCTTCTTATCTCCGTTTCTATATCTCTGTGTCCTAATCAGGGCAAGCATGACGCATAAGGTACATAAAGTTAGGAGTTTACTCTGTGTTTGTTTTATGTCTCAGGACCAGGATGCTGTCCGTAAAGCCAGGAGTTTCTTGGAGTTTTCTGAAGATGTCATCAAAGTTCCCCGGAACTTAGTAGGTAAGAAAATCACTGCAGTTATTTAAGGTGAAAAGAGAGAATAAGATTCTGATCCCCTTTTCTCTCTCCTATCCTTTTTGCCACTTTCCACTATATACCACCTAATAAAGCAGAAATGCCACAAAAATAATCATGAACACTAAGAGAGCTTGACCAGTTAAAAGAACATGGTTTTGGTTTGTGACTGTGATGGATCCTGTTTCTGCCTCATAGGGAAGGTGATCGGTAAGAACGGGAAGCTGATCCAGGAGGTGGTCGATAAATCCGGCGTGGTGCGGGTTCGCATTGAGCCCGAGAACGACAAGAAGCCCGTGGCGCCAGCAGACGAGGTCAGTGGGAAAGAAACTTTTGTTTAATCTGAAGACAAGTCAAATGCAGAACAAGACATTCTAATCGCTCTCCATCTCTTTCTGAATCTCTCTCACAGGCGATGGTGCCATTTGTGTTTGTGGGAACCAAGGAAAGCATCTCCAATGCTAAAGTACTGCTGGACTACCACCTCAACTACCTCAAGGTGAGTGCAGATTCTAACTTCAGCAGCAGTAGAAGATGTGTGTCACGGTTTCAGTTCTAGACTGATCCCCACTGGGACGTACAACAAGGTAATAAATAAAAACTCAATAACACAATGCTTGGAATTGTATGGAATTCATTATTAATGATATTTGCATTATATTTTTAATATATATTATATTTACTTTTTAGAGAAGCTAATTATCTATTTATAGGGCCAAAAACAAAGCTGGATTGAGGCTTTACCATGCTTGTGTTGTGTCCCATTGCTCCCTTTGTCTGGAGCAAGAGGTGTGAAAAATGCATCCATCAAAAAGTAGATTATTACAGCAACCTTAAATTTTCTTACAACTCATCACACTTACTCCATGAAGTTACACTCAAAAACATCTTGAGCATTTTGCTACAATAATCTCAAGTTTATAATAGCAACACGGCAAGGTCAAGGTCCAACTTTTAACATCCTGCTTTCAATTCTGTTATTTCCGTAGGAGGTGGACCAGCTTCGTCTGGAGCGTCTTCAGATCGACGAGCAGCTGAGACAGATCGGGGGAGGCGGCGGAGGGGGAGGAACGGGGCCTCGGAATGCCAAAGACAAGACCTACGTCTTCGACAACGGCATGGGGCTGGGGATGGGGAGAGGAGGGGGAGGAGGAGGGGGGAAGCCCTACGCAGGAGGGGGAGGAAGAGGCGGCAGGGGGCGGCGAGGAGGCGGCGCCGCTTTTGCCTCAGGTACGATGTGATTACGGTACATTCAGATATTCACAGAAACATTGTTTGAGTCACATAATATCATCAAATGAATACCGCGGTAGCACACAGACGACGCAGAGGAAATGACCTAAAGCTTTAATTTAAATGTATCATCTGCAGTTGTTGCCAGCTGCAGTGAGCTCCGTAAGTAATTATCTGTACTCTCATTGCTTTGGCAATGCACAATGACTAAGCTAAAGTGCAGATTGTCTGCCTCAATTTGAGGTTATTTCCAGCCATATCTGATGAATGGTAATTACAGCCTTTTTTGTACACAGTGCCCCCGTTTCAGGGTGCCAAAATTATTTGGACAGATTAAGCTAACTGTAGTCTTGAGCTAAATTTCAACAGCGTGTCTACGGACAGTAAATGGAACGTCTAGCCAGTACAAAGCTGTTGGCATCGGGCAGAAAGCCTCTTCCCCCTAGGCGACGACTTCATTATGAAACAAAACGGTTTATTATCCCAGGCAGCGTAAACAAGGTTTGACTCCTGCGCCCCGTTCCCCCAGGCACCAACTCGGAGGCGTCCAACGCTTCGGAGACGGAGTCGGACCACAGAGACGAGCTCAGCGATTGGTCGCTGGCCCCCACTGACGAGCTGATGACAGGCGGCGGGACCTTGCCCAGGCGGGCGGACGGGCGGAAGAGAGGAGGCGGAGGAGGACCGCGGGGACGAGGGGGGAGAGGAAGAGGAGGGGGAGGATATAAGGGTGAGTAGTAATCGTCCTCAGCTTCTTCCTTTTTTGAATTTTAGACTGTTCAATTTCCTCACCGGGGATTTTTCACAATGTGGGGCATGGTTACATATTTGCATTTTATAGATGAGTCAGCCAAATGTTACCAGAGGAACATCAGTGAACTTTATCAATCAGCAATACGGCTGCAAGAAACTATTATTTTGATAGTCAGTTATTTAAGACAACTGTAGCAATTAATCTATTCGTTGTCTCAAGAAATGTAAACGGTGTCTTCGAGTGACAGAAACTGAAATGAACATTATTGTTATGATTACTGCGCTTTAGCCAACATTAGTCTTTTGCTTAAACATTATAGAGATTTTCTTCACTTCTCATAATAGTTATCTTACTCTCCGAGTACCCATTGTTAAAGGAGAATACCGGTTACCAGTATTATAATAATACCAAGTTACAGCCCATTTACTACTGTCTGTCTAGTTTACATTTCCTCCAATCATTTTCCAGTGCATGCTCTATGTAATTAGTTAATTCTCAAAATACAAATGAAAAGTGAGAGGAAGTAGGCTTAAGTATCTGTGACGACAAATCGACAACAGGAAATGCTGATCGATGATTTGACATTGTTGACATTGTGGATAATGTGGACTAATCATTGCAGCCAATGCAGAATTGACATTCTACCATAGGCTATCCTGCACCAATCCATCAAATACAAAAATTGATTTTCTTAATTCAGTTTTCTGTTTTTTCAGTATTAGCTTGTGCAAGTCTGATCTGTTTAATGGTTAGCTGGGGCAACGTTGAAAAAAGTTCAACAGCATCATTGCCTGCTACACTCCATTTGTTTTGATTGATTGAATGCAGAGGCAAAGATATGTTTTGGCCTGTTCCCCCCTACATGAATAGTAAACATGGTCTTATTTAGATTTATATAATTCTGGGAAAGAAGGAACTTGATAAGAGCCGCATGATATGCAATCTGTGCTACATGGACCTCAGCTACTTTTGGGAATAGCATGAACCATAACCACATCGCAGGGTTTCATCCTAGAACACTTCCACCTAACAGAGTGTGCAAAGAGAATATCAAAATCAATAGTTTAGGCACAAGTGTTCACGTTATGAAACAGCGAGGCGCTCTGCCCCGCTTAGAGACGTATGAATATTTTCACTTCCTACCATTTATACAATGAAATGTAATGCAGTTGAATTAATCTTTTAAACGAATGAAGTGTGCAAAATATGATCTCGGAGATATTGTGCATTCAAGTGGTAGAAAATAAAAATTAGTGTGTACTGAATCGGAACAAATCACAAATTGAGATGCATCTCATCAAATCATAGCCTGATGAATGGAAATTAGTCAAATGAGATCTCTGCAGACTCCCTTCCCTATAATATTCTCATAAAGGGTGTTGGCTTTCACACCTTTTCTCTAGGGATTCACATAAAAAACGAAACAACTTCCCGTGCCCTAAATCTATTTTAGGCTTCAATAAAATTAACCCCATAGTCAATAGTTTTGGATTCCAGATTTTCCCAGAACAATTTAGGGACCCGTTTTTTATCTTCCCATGAGCCACCTTTGGGTGTAGACTTGGTGCTCTTTGGAAACAGTGGTGCAGAGTACAAGGATGATACTTACTAGTTGGAACTTGGGCTTTGTCTGTCCTGGTTTAGGTGACGATGTGCAGTGGAGTGATCCGCGACCTCGTCACATCAGAGACCCCAAGACCAGAGCACAGGAAGACACCCTACAGGTAACACACACACACACGACTTTTCTTGACTTCCTATGTCCTAGTTCATCTATGATTGTTACTGGTCAAATAATAGGCTTTATACCTGATGCTAACCACTTGGTGTTGGACAGCTATTCCACTGTCCACTGTGTCCCAAAATGAAGCAGAATTAAAAGTTAGTTTTATTGGCAGAGTAAGAGAAATTGACTTGATGGGTTGCTTCTGTGGTCACATTAAACATAAAGTAGCATATTGAAAAATGGAAAATTTTAGAAATGTATCTGGCGGTGTTCTTTGGTAGTTTGCTGATTGAAATTGCAACATTAAAAAGCTGTCAGCTAAATTTCAATGGAGCTTTTGATGGAACTTATTTGCTGCAATTATTGCATGTTCTTAATTGGGCAGTATCTCATTAATAAAGTTAATGAATTAAAAGTTTATTTTTGTGAAAATGTAATGCTATGAATCTTGACACTTTAGCTGCCAATGTTCACCTCATACAGTCCACTTTGTATATTCAGAAAGCATTGTACACCACATAGAAACTGAATGGAGTTGCAGCCTGGAAACAAGAGCATTTTAGTAGTTTAACACAACAGGATTTCAATTGTCATGCATTTGTTTCTCAAAAAGTACAACAAAGACAAAGATATACTTATTGTGGGAATACAGGAAAAGTTCTGACAGCTTCACTAGGAAAAGGTGAATTGTAACATTGGCGTTAATCGGGCGTTTGCAGTCTCGTCCTTGCCCTCCATTTCTAGCTACGCACCATGTGACCGGACACAATCAATACGTGCTTCCTCTGTCCCACAGATCCGCGTGGACGGGAACAACGAGCGCAGCGTGCAGCACGCCTCGGGGGGCAGAGGAGGAGGCGGAGGAGGAGGGCCTTCCTCCTCCCAGGGGGGTGTCGGTGCCGGGGGCGACGGCCCCGCCCGCCACCACCATCGACCCATCAGAGAACGAGCGATGAAGAAAGACAAACAGGACGCTCCTCCGCTGGTCAACGGAGTGTCGTAGATACACCACTGGAGGACATAGTCACTTAAACAAGCAGACACATGCAGACACACACACATAAACACACACACATTCAAACACACACACACACACACACACAACTTGTCATAATCCATCGTAGGGTCTGGTTCTCTCTCTCGCTCTCTTTCTTTCTCCGTCTTTCTCATACACGTGCATACACTCGCATTTCCATCGACGTGGAAGAGTTTACCGATGTGACTGTAGGCCAGAGATGGTCTGGGATCTGCCGGTCTGGTCTGGGATCTACCGGTCTGGTCTGGTATATGCAGATCTGGTCTGGTATCTGCTAGTCTGGTCTGTCCTTGACTGATTTGGTGTCTACTGTTCTGCTCTGGAGTGAACAAGAAAAAGAAGCAGTACATTTTGGACCTATGCTACTAGAAAACGAGGACGGAGAGGAAGAAGCGGGATTCGCCCGGAGCTGAGTGGCTAAGAGAGGCATCAACCCCGGACCCATCCACTCACCACCAATTACAATTTCTGTTTTTCTGTCGCCAGGATTAGTTTTGCGGCACACGGGTGCAAGTGAGTTAGCACTGAATTTTTTTTTTTTGGTTTTTAACTAAATGGGACGATTTAGATTTTTACATCCCGCTGCCGACGTAAGAAGAAAAACCCCACAGTCATGAATTGAACTCATCCTCTCCACCAAGCCTATTGAGGAAATCGCAAGGCAAAAGAGGAGTAACATCGAATTCCAGCCAATTGTAACAGGCAGAGATGTGTATTCCCTCCCTGGTTTCCCCCGCTGCACACCTTCACCTCCGTTTGAACTGAGATTGGGATTTGCGGAGATGATCTTGACAGTACATCGTTTTTTTGAGATGAGCTCGGGAAATTTGAACTGGGAGATGACATCAGCGGAGGGGCACTTTAGATATTTCTGTAATAATTTTAACCCCGGGCATCGTATTGACACTTGAGCGAATCAAGCATGCCTTTAGTATCAGCAGAACGGAGAAGAGTTCGACTGAGGCCTGTTTTGTTTCTTATTTCCATCTCATTTTGCCGAGTGGAGCCACCTATGGTTCTCATCATCGCTAGCTGTAGGCGTCCATATTTGTTTTTCAGGATGAAATGTAGTGGACAGGTATGTGTTTTTGTTTTTGGCGTTTTTGGAGGCTCTTGAAATGAGCCAGCATATACTTATCACATCAATGATCATGTGTTTTTTCTGTTGCCTAGATCATGCCCCTCTTTCATTCTCTTCCGCTATTGGACCATGCATACTTTCAAATAATTTTAGGACACACGTTGGGCTTGACCTACTAGTTTGCAAGGCTTTTTACTTTCAAATACTTTTAAATGCTGGGTTCTTCATTTTTTCTTTTTCTTACCGTTGGACCAAACTTACAGACAGATTTAGCGTCTTCACTTTGCATTTCCATGTCCCGTTCTAGATCCCAGCCTATAGTTAAAGATGCCAGACTCCGATCTATCCTTTACTATAACTTGATGTCACGGTTCCCATCTGCAGCATGGTTTGCGGTGGCCATTCTGAGACCCTCCTTGTAAGCATTTGTTTTAATTCATTTGGGGAGGCCAAATGGCGCGAGAGTAATTAACTGAAACTGGAAATGTATTTCTTACCGTAAGAGATCCACTCTTCTGGACTTGCTCTACTCTTCTCTGCCTCGTGCCAGAGCTCTAAGACACACCTAGACCTGACAAAAAGAGGACTAGACAATCATGTCTTCAAATAGCTGAAAGTCATCTTTCATGGGACCAGTGCAGGAACCAGAATCCTCTGGTTTTCAGTGGAACAGGACAGAAAGACCACATGTTGACTTGAAGCTCTCACCTAGAGCCACTACTGTGTTC
Organism: Centroberyx gerrardi; assembly: GCF_048128805.1. Lineage (NCBI taxonomy): Eukaryota > Metazoa > Chordata > Actinopteri > Beryciformes > Berycidae > Centroberyx > Centroberyx gerrardi. The sequence continues at coordinate 6,812,862 of NC_136012.1, forward strand.
CAGCCTGCCGGTCCTATGACAGCTCATTGAGTTATTGACTTCATAAATATTCTGCCTGGAAAGATATTTAGTGGCATTATCACCAAAATAAATAAAAACTAGAAGGCAAAAAAAAAAAAAATCTGTCAAGGCCCTTACAGCACATGTACATCCTCAGCTGTCTCAAATTGTCCACTGTCTTAAAACAACTTCAAACTGATTGCAGTAATTTAGATGGGTTAGTGTAGAAAGTATTTGCTGATTTCTGATTGAAACAGATATTCAGATTATTTCTGAGCAACTAAACGTAAAGGACTGTTCAAATGTAGGTATACCAGTGTAAAAAAAACAACAACCATGGCAGGGTTTCTCAGAATGTTCGTAGCCTTAATTAGTTTTTTAACAGTATTTTTTCAAAATACAGTATTTCCTCTGTAATAAATGCAATTCATTGAGCGCATTCCTTTTTTTTTTTCATATAGTTGTAGTTGATTAGCAAAGCTACAATAGCTAGCAACATATCAAGACTAGCAGATTAGCAGTGATTTTCATTTTTTTTAACAGTCTTGTGGCTATGCGAGAAAGTTGTGGAATCCAGTACTTTACAGGCTCTAGATACTCATTATCATGCTATTCCTGTGGCCTAGAACCGTTCAAGAAGTCTTTGTGAACATGGACAATTCTCTCACAAAGCTAGAACCCAGAGCGCTCTAATTTCAGTAGGTACATGTTAAGCTACGAATGCTCAGGGAAACCTTACCATATTTTGTGTGACATGTGCCTTTAATTGTGGCTAGTATCACAACCTAGACATCTAAATCAGGGAAGAAGAGACATTGATAATGGGCCAGGTGTATAAAGATGGCTGCCTCCTGGGGTGACATCATTCGGTCACCCTGGCCCATCGCTCAGCGTGACACCCGGTGTTTCGGAGCTTCCTGTAAAATCCAGGAGCAGGCGCTGATAGTGTGTATTATGGGTAACGTTGCCACACCAGGAAACTGCCTGCTTTAACCACCTGATCCATTACAACCATTGAAGTTATTCTGTCATTGTACAGTCCACAAACATACAAGCCTATAGCTGTCTGACCTGGTTCAATTAGTCTGTGAAATGGATTCAGTTACTTCTGAAGATCAGTGCAGTGAATTGATCCTTCTGTTCCAAAGGGGCGAACCCCAGCCATTTGTCATCCCAGGTAAACGCTCAGAAACAAATACATTTTGCACCCTCCACGCAGTCGGGTTTTATTGATTTTGGGGATGCAAAATGGTGCGAGTCAATGTAACCTGTAGTTCAGTCCCCATCCATCTCGCCTCCAGGAAAACAACTGGAGCAATGAAAGTAATTGAACAGATTTCAGCAGTTGAGCCAGGTCTTTTCTAGTCGGTCGATGCATGTACATCTTTATTATGGACAGCGGAGACATCCAGTGGGTTTGGACACAGAGGCAAAACGAGAGACGTGGATGTTTAGTTTATGTCTCTTTTTTTTCCCTCTGGCTGAAGTAGTGGAGTAGCCAGTGATGAGTAACATTTTCTTTCTTTCCTTCTCAGTGGATGAAACAACCATCAACTTAATTAAAGTCAATGACACATGGGAAACATATTTTTAGAGAATGCAGATGGGCAGTGTTGCCTTCAGCCCGAATGGGGTTTGGCAAATGGGACAAAATCAGTGTGAATAACATGGGTGGGGACAAGAACTGAAAGAAAGAACACTGCTGATCAAAACATTGTGGTAAAATTGCCCACCTACATTGCCTCAGTGTTTTGTTTCCATGTTTCATCGCCTTGAGGAAATGTCACAAGAAAACGTTTATGTAAGGCGTGTAATGAATCATGGAAAAAGGTTTTTAGAAGCTCATTTACCTTTTCATTTCAAAAATATCATCTGTGTCAATGCCTCTGTCACTAATCTGTTAGGACCATTGCTTTCACTTGATGTCACGGTTCCCTGCTGCGGCCATTTTGCAGCAGCCATTTTGCATTTTTCCTAGTAAACATTCAGCGCAATGCATCCGGGAACAAAAAATGGCTCAAGTGAAAGTAACCCCAATATTGTCAGGAGAGACTCAAACAGGATAGGGCTGCATTGTATTGTAAATGATGGCAAAAAGAAGGGGGGGTTGCATACTGTATATAATGATGTCATTATTTGTCTGAGAAAAGATTTGTACTATTGTTTCAAATGTGCACTTATCCTGATATTTTCTTTTTGTGTTTAATATCAGTTAAATGCTAGAGCTCTTGATAATAAACTTATGTGTGAAAAATAGTATCCTCCACAGCAGGGTTGAGTCACACACATCTGTTATTAATAATGAAATGTCCTTAGTGCTACAGAACTTGCAGACTAGCATACATTAGGGTGAGACGATGACTTCTGAAGTTTGGTTTTTCACCTCAAACGGAAAATCCACCCAAAAACCGAATTGAACATGGACAAATCCAACTAAAATGTTACAAATGAGAAAAGACTCAGTGTCATTAAAGGAATGGTACACCCCAAAATGAAAAGTCAGTCATTATCTACAAATTATTGAAGTTAACGGGAGCCATCTTTTTACAGCTACAAAAAAAGAATCAAATATCCATCAAATAGTGATTGCACTGTAGCTCCAAAAGTCCAGTATTTACCTCATGAACTCCTATATAGAAATATTAGACTTTTGGATCCTCAGTGCCATTGTTTGGCCATGAAACACTTGGATTATGCTGCACAAGCTGTTTGGAGAAATTTGATGGACATTTATTCTTTTTTGGAGCTGTAAAAACATGGCCTTGTTAACTTCAATAGATTAGGAGAAAGCTGAGATGGAACTACAGCAGTTTCGACTGACATGGGGCTGAGTAGATAAAGACTGGATTTTCATTTTGGGGTGAACTATTCCTTTAAGAGCTGGAGATGACTGGGTACTGGTCAAGGTTTCGCCTTGTAATGAAATCAGATATTAGTCTGTTCCCTAGCTTGTAGCTTTGGGAGAGATTTGTCAGCGTCACTGAAATAACCTTTGTGAATTCTGTTTTATGGTGGACTTACCCTTTTAACAAAATTCCCAGCCCTGATAAATGCTTCTTGTACATTGGTCATCCCCACCCTGCGGTCCTCAGCTTCTACAGCTTGGGACTCAAAAGAGAAATTGAATCCTACACTGTCAACAACCCATTTTTTTGCTCCAGACATAGTTTTTAGCAACCAGGGTATGCATCCTAGTTCTGTAAGCGTAGCTTCTTTTTTCCAACGTACCGTGAGGGTGGGTAATGACTATTACTTTGTTTGTACTTCCTTTAGCCTTTTTTAGTTGTTGTGTTAGAATGGTGTACAATTCTCATAAGGTTAAAGCAGCAAGATGCTGATTGAGAGGCTATCTCCTCAAAGCCGGTTCTTCTCCAATTTTTTGAAGGTGTTATGGGTCCTAGGGTCACAGAACTTATTCAGCCTACTAACGACCACATTAACCTTCAGTTAAACTCCATGGCCGTCGCTAAGTAAACTTGATTCTGCCAAATACATTTTATAACGGGCATCTCACCATGGCAGTTTCTCTTAAAGAAAAAGCAACGGAATCTCTTTGCATCTGTGGCGCTGCTTCAACCTGCTTGTTGGGTGTATTTTATTCTACTTGCAAACACCAGGTTCAGAGAATCTGTTCAAATTCAATTACATTTTTATCTGCTGAAATGAAATCTAAATTCTGAATTGAAAACCAATTGCCACATGTGGTTTGATGGCTTTTGTGTTTATTATTCTAGGATGAATCTGATAGGGACGAAAATGAGTTGACTCCAATAACAAACAGAATCGCCCAATAAGGCTAATATAAGGCTTCTAGTGTGGGGAGAAATGTGAGTTGAAATGGTCTGTAGAGGACTGTTGCATGCTGAATGGTTGTGGTCATTGACAAATTGGTGCTGAGGTAGCATTTTTACCTTTTGACAGTGAAGGAGAGTATATGGACAATGGGGACTTTGCTCAGAGGCACCCGCAGCTCTGACCGGTTGAGACATTACTGTCCAATCTTCATTTAAAAAAGATGATCTTAATACAAAAGATGAGCCCGGTCGAGATCAAGAAATCTAGCTCTACAAGAAATGTACTCTCTTGGTCTGGGATCCAGGCTCATGAGAACATATTGCTACTGTAATCATGTGGGAAGCCACATAGGAAACATGTCACCAGAAGTAGGCTTGTGACCCATTTTGGGTCCAAAACTACAGTTTAGGACAGGGAACGGTTTGCAAATATTTTCATCCCAGGATCAAACTTCATACATCTCGATTCACCCTGGGACTCGTGACACATTGTAGTACTGCTGTCATGTGGGGGGCCCACCAGAAACAGCTCCACAAATCAAATTGGGTCCCAGATAATAGAGTGAGGAACACTGGTTAGGACACCAAGATTTGCAGATATGCTGTACTTGAGATACTCAACTCTTTTGTCTTTGTTGTTTTTGCATACCGCCGTCTTCAATGCAATCTTTTTTCTCCAGAACACTGGAACAATGCAGTCACTCTACCAGAACATGAATTTTGGGGCCGGTTCTCCATAATGTTGTATGCTACTACCTAAATTGTAAAACACCCTCAAAGTAGAATAAATAGATTTTGGAGAAGTAATGTTTCTTTGGAATGGATCAAATCAACCCACATGAAGCTTTTCATTACAAAAATTGTTGAATACTGTTAACTCATTTCTTGGAGAGAGGCTTTGTTTTGAAGTTGTTTGCTGATAAAAACCAGTGCCAAAATTTGTCTTCTTCCAGCTATGTTGACAGTCCGCTGCCAACACAGATGTTGGCCAACAGAGGGAATGGATTAGCGGCCTGTTGTAGTCGTCTGCTCCACTGGCCGACAGATGATGGATAGTTTGGGTTTTTCCAGCATCCTCGTAAACGAACCGTCGAAATAGCTGGAAGTGAGAAAAAGAAGAGTTTTAGCTATGGTTTATGGTCCCCAGAAATTGATTTTTGACAACTGTTCACATAATGAAAGGCTTCATGTTGGTTCAGGTTGATGTTGGTGATAGTTGTCATGTGGTTCTTTAATTTTAAGAAGCATTTTCTGTCCAAAATGTTTTCCTGCTAACTATGTTGAACATTTACGTTTTGTCTGGGCGAGTGCAATGTTCCAATATTCTGGGTGTGGAGATTGTGTTGAAGATGAAGGTATGCAAAAACAATAGACAAAGTTTTTTTATTTTTTTTTACCTTTTATCCATTGGGCTGCAGAAGGGGAATGCTAATCCATGAACCGTCTGTGATTAGAATGAATGACTTCCATTCTCCCTCAGCCCAATGGTACGTTCAAAGGCATTAGTCTCAATGAACCATTCTTTTCTCTTAGAGCTAACAGCACTGATGATTTGTGTTTTCACAGATGCGGGCGGGTGAGTGTAGACCTGGCCCCGCCCACAATCCTTTGCTTTCACTTGACCGGACGTCTCAAAACGAAATTTCCTATAAAATTTTCTCAAACCTGCAAGGATAAATGCAGAAAGCACAATAGCCCCCCCAACACCACCAGTTCAGCCTGTGATGACAAACCAGACACTTCCAGCCCGAAGTTGACTTGAACGCACCTAGCAATCACATGTGGCCATTTTGCATCCCTACCAGAAAGCATTTAATCCAGCCGAGGTTGCAACATGGCAAATGTGGAACCAAGTTATGAGGACCCAAAAACTTCTTGGTCATTGCTTGCCAAAACCACCACAGATTTTTTTCTCAGTAATTTATTTCCAGAATGTATATAACATAAACGAATAAGAACTAGACACATTGTGGGCTGTTTAATAGTAGAGCGCCAGAAAGTGGAGACAAGCAGAGATTCTGTAGATACTTAAACCAGGGTAGTCAAAAAAGCTGAAAACCTTGTGTGCACTTTTGGGCATTTTTTTTCTTTCTTTTTTCCTTTGTACATACTACTAGCGGTGAAGATGTTTGGGGTCGTACTGAGTTGACATGTCTGGTTATAGTGCAATATATTTTGTATGCAAGCAGTTTCAATAAATAAAGGTCGATCTTCCTCTGTTTTCTCTGGCTGATCTCTGAATTTAAGAAACTGAAAACTCTGTGAATGTCATGCTGATGCTGATCAAACAAACCAAACAAACTGAATTTGTGGCAACCAATTCCCATAGCCAACATCAACTCGGATGCTTGCTGGTACTCCCCATTAGAATTTCTATGAAGTTGATGCTAAAGTTGCTCCACACTACTTCAGCCTCTTGTACTGACTCTGGAGCCTGTAATAGTTTTCCACCTCCAACAGCACACCCATGATCCTACTAGCCTGGACGGGATGTATTTTCTGCACAAGAGCAAGGAGACATTCACCCAGCATGTATTTCTGATCCTCGGGTAGGAAGGAGGCCAGCAGTGAGGCAGTCAGAGGCTCCTTTATATCTGGAATGAACTGTGCCTGGCCATTCATCTCGGCTCTTCTTCTATTGTCTAGATTTGCACACGGCAGAACCATTTCCTCTTCCCATTTGTGCCACATAATAGAGGAAATTGGGTACCGCCACATCCAGAATGAAAAGCTGCCATCCACGCATGGTTGGTAGCACACATTACAGTGAATAGGATGTGTGGAAGAGTGCAGGCATATAACCCTAGGAAGCCCATTCATGGCCAAGCATCTGCTGGGCTACGCTGTAGGTATGTACGGCGGTGCGAACATTTGTAGTTCCGTTGGTGATTCTGCATGTAGACCACGGAAACACTAGATGGCAGTGTTGTGCTTTGTTAACACTGAAGTAATCACAGAAGAAGTAGTAGTGTTGACATTCTCTGAAAGCCATGTTCTGCGATATTTCTCCCCTTGACTTCAGTGACATCAGGTAATCTTTATAATTTGGGCATGAGGTGTCCTACGAATTAACATATTTGCAAACTTCTTAGACCTATGACGTAGGTACAGTGACACGCAGAAGTATAAATTAGCCTTAACTTTCATGCTGCCCGACCAAAAGGTGGCGCTGCCTACGTTCAGTCCCATACAGCAAGTGAGCTACTAACCCATACACTAGTAACTGAATGGACCAAACAAATCTTACAGTATCGTGCTTGTGCCATGAAGTAGTATGCTGTTTGGGTGTCACCTAATGATGGCAATGAATGAATGAACAAGGAAGTTTGAGGATTTGTGAGTCTGTGGTGACTGTGTTGCACTTGAAGCCTTGTTTTGGTTTGACAGTGGCTGTGTTGCGGTTTGTAGCGTTCAGATCTTTACTTCCCATTCATTTGAATGAGGCCACAAAAATTGCCTGAAAACATACATTTAACATGTTTGTGAACATATTCAACAACACATCCCACTACTGTGATTTCCAATTGACTGTGGGTCCAACATTTTAGAACATAATTTCACCAAATATCATTTTTATTGATAGAAGAGAACATAGCAGAGAAATACCATTTAGGAGAAACATTTCCTGTTTGGGAGACCGGATCTATTTTTTATTTTTAAATACTAATTTTAGTGTAAACCAAGAATAGAAATGCAAAATGACAATGGACCCAGGATGCTTTGTTGTCTTAATGGTGGGATCTGTTGTTGAATCTGTTCACGAACATGTTAAATGTACGTTTTCAGTCTATTTTCGTGGGTCATTCAAATGAATGTGAAGTAAAAATCTGAACACTACAAACTCGTCCAGCTGCATCTTATCTTGGTGAGTTGTTTATATTCTGGTTTTCATGGCGGTCAAGTGCCAAATAACCCCCATGTTCAGACTAAGTGGAATATTGCTTTAAGGCACTGCTCCCTCTGTTGCTCTTTTTGTAGTCTGGCCCACATAGAGGCGTCTTCCATTGATGAACAGCAATGCGAACAAGAGCTTTTCCTCTTGATAGCCAAGGCACACTGCTGTGCAACAGCAGCCTTGGGTAATTACTTCCCACTTCTTGCAACAGGCTTTAAACTGGTGCTCATTGAAAAGCCCGGCCACCGTGAAGTACCCAATGAAAATGACTGACATCACTTTTCAACCTGTTCTCATATGAGGTTTGTAGCTATAGTTACAAAAAGTGAGGCATTGTATGATATTGTACAAATTGAGTGAAACAGGAGGAGGCAGTAGGAAGGTTTGATGTAGAAATAGTGTGGTGGTGAATGGGTGTAACCATTTCACTCCAGGGATCCAGGTTTGTGTCCTGACTCATGCAAAAAATGTTCTCAGCAATTTCAGCGAATGTTCTTATTTAACCATAACCAAAACCTTACCCTAATCTTAACCAGTTGTTCTAACTTTAACCCTAATCTTAATCAAAGTTGTTTTGCTTGCCTAACCTCAACTGAAGTACGACCATTGTTGTGAGAACATGTTGCACTTCTCGAAGTTCCCGTCCACATGACTGAGCACACGGTGCCTCTTGATGTACAATGCAGTGGAAGTTGAAGATTGGCCACTTCACTTGCTCACACAGAGGGGTTGTGTTCCCCTGTCACACTAAGTGCTCCGTCAGTACGCAGACACAGGTTTATCCAGTGGGAGATTTTTCTCTCTGGCAAAGTCCATTAGCATGTTCAACACATTTTTGCCTCTGGTTGAATCTTTCTTTGGCAAATCAGACTGACTTTCTTCACGCGCTGCCTCACCTGTCACATACTGCCCGACAATGCTTAGCTACGCTACATCGCTCACACTGTTAGACCAGTCCAAGCCGAGGGAGAGAAATGATCTGCGTGGATCGATCTGCATCTTCTCTTTCTCATGACCCACCATGAGTGCACCGTTCCTGCCAACAAAAACACGTCTTTCATTTTTTGGATGATTTTATCATTGTTTGGGAGGCCATCAAACAGTTTGGTAGCCACACTACACATGCAGCTCTTAACATACCCACTATATGTAAGTGGTTTTCCTTTATGTGCAATCTTCAGAGTACCGGCAAAGCTTGAAGAAGTCAGATTCCCTCTTTTGTTAGTACATGCTAGCAGTTGCCGTTGACTGACTTGCATTTTCCATTGAAGTTCAGCACAAGTTTTTTTCATCAGAATATTGAGTGGCAAATGCTGCATTGTGCATCTCAAAATGTTTCTTAACATTTGACATGGACGAAGAATTACATTCATTCAGATTGTAAGGTAGTCATTGTCTCTCTTTTTGCCATTTTCCACCCCTGATAGTTACTGTATTTAGCTAACGCAGTACAGGCAAAGCTAATGGAGAAGGAAGGATGACTGCACATGCTATTCCAGCCTACAAAAACCTTTTCCGCTAAAGCAGAAACGCATAGGGATGGGAAAATTGATCTTGCATATGCATATAACTGTCTAAAATTACAATATTACCACACTATGCATGTGCAAAATGGGAGCAGCTGCTAATCAAAGTTTGGATCTCTCGTTGCCATTGGGAGGTTCTTTTCCTTTCTTTCTTTTTTTGTGAATTTCTGAAAATTAAAGAGTCATATATTATCCTGAAGAAAGCCACATTTTGGCTCATGATCCATGATTCATTCATCTGTATCTCCAAACATGGACTGAGTGAACCAGTTCCACAATGCAAAATTTCTCAAACAGCACGTCAGCACCTTGGTCATCTTTAGGGACGAATCCCCCACTCCCAAGCAGGCCTTGAGTTAACCATGAACCCTTGGAACCATTGGTGAGGCCAGACGGCTCCCTCTGGGTCCACAACTCAAGGAGGGCCAATGATTTTACAGGGAAATCACTTTATAATAGAGAATATTCTGGAGCAGAATACACACTGGCAGATGCAGAGTACAAATTAAGTAATGCTCACTTAGTTGGGCTGTAGGTTTACTGAGTCCTAAATCTTACAGCAGCACAAGGGTTGGAAGAAAGAGAGGGGGATGACTTACGACAAAAGTCCTAAACTAGATTCGAACCGAGGACCATGCAGGAACAAGCTGTATTTTTGCATAAAAATCTGGCCTAGTGCACCTTTAAATCTTAAAAAGTGCTGTACTCAGTTGTCCAATTTGGGTTGCAGACTGAATACTGTGGTGATGATGGAGGACTTGGCATTCCTGCCCTGGTGCTGAGAGGTGGAAGGAACATTTTCCTCAGTGCAGGGAGCTGCTAGAAAAAACAGGGACAGATAGCTATGGATTAACCTTTATAAATGAAACTCTTACATTTCAAAATTGTATCTGTCACACTTCCATAACACTGAGGGAACTGTAGAGTTCAGCGTATTTGCAAGCTAAATAAATGTACTTTTCTGGTTGTGTCTCAACAATTTTAATTTGCTTCATTATGTGTGCATGGAACTTACGGATGCAATTGTCCAGCTTTTGGTCCTCAACAAAATTTGTTATTTCCCAGTTTCAGGCCATTTTTGGGGCACTGGGTAAGTAAATAGAACAAACTGAGGTGAAGTGAAACAAGTGAAATTAAATAAGTTTCTCAGTATTATTTTATCTGTATAGGAAAAATTGATATCAAGTAATTGCAATCTCAACTGTAACCCGTTTCCTCTTCTACAGATTATACAAGGTAGAAAACAGAGAAAACCTACATGGATAGTGAGATTTGAGATGAGAAAAGTAGATGAGAAGTAAAATTCTAGTAAGAAAAGAGAGCAGACAGAGGAAGATTTTGTTATGAAAAATATATATTTTAAGATTGAATAAAACATGAAATCCCTTGGTCACGTGGATATTTGGATAGTGTAATGCCAAAATGTAACCACATGGTGGAGTTGTGGTACTGTAGTGTTGATTGAGCGCTTTGTGAGCCAGAGAGAGAGAGAGAGAGAGAGAGAGAGAGAGAGAGAGAGAGAGGAGGAAGAGAGAGAGCCTGGTTGCCCCATTGAAAATTCATGACATGGACTTCTCAACTTCTGCAAGATACACAGCGAGTATGATGAGCTCAAAGCAGAGAACTTGCTCCTTCCTGACTATTTTATCAGTTTCTGTTTCTCTTTGTGTCTCTGTCTGTCTGTGTGACTCGTAACTCTCTCTCTATCTCTATATAATTCACATTTAAATGACTTTACTGGCATGGCTGTGGTTTTTAACAACATTGGCAAAGATGCTAAGAAAAAGTGAAATCTCCACACAAACAACAATTCTGGTTTTGGTGATGATTGTAATTGAAACAAACAGTTATAATCAAGATTCTGTGTCTCTGTGGTTCTGTAGTTGTGTCTGTGTCTCTATGTATTTGTCTCTCTTCGTGTTTATCTTAGTGTCTCCCTGTCTGTCTCTGTCTCTTCCTCTTCCTCCGCTTCCTTCATCGAAATTCCACCGCCGCTCCGATCCGCTCCCTCCTCGCTTCCTTTGTCCACCTAACTCTCCATCAGCTCCACCGTTCCTCTTTAAATCCTCTGTCATATTATGTTCTCTCTGTCCCTCTCTTTTCTTCACTCTCTCTCTCTCTCTCTCTCTCTCCCTCTCTCTCTCTCTCTCCAGTCATTTTCTGTCTCTCAGTCTCTGACCTAGTTTTGGACAGCCTTTTTACTTCACGTACACACACACACACACACACACGCACACACACTCACAACGCTCCCGCAGGTGCTTAAAAACCTTGAAAATGGTTGAATTTTTATGTGGTGTTTTTAAGGTCCGGAGATGTCTGGAATTTTGATTTGAAAGCTTGAAATGGCTTGAATTTATCAAGGTCATGATACAGCACTTTGAGACAATATCGCCTCTGCCCCACAGTGTTTTGTTCCCATTACACTCCACTACGCTTAACCCATGCACTTCCAGTGAGGAGCCACAGACAGGTGCAGTGGAACAGTAAGTTAATGTCAAACAATGTGCCCTTGAATGATTTCTATTCTATTCTATTCTATTGTATTCTGCTCCCTCCTATAGAAGCTGCTGTCTTTTTATTCCATGTATGATTCCACTTAACTCTTCTAGGCTCCTCTCCTCTTTCCTCATCTCTTCTCTCCTCCTCTCCTCTCCTCTCCTCTCCTTCCCTCCTCTCCTCCTCTCCTCTGTTCCCTCCATCACAGGCTGCTGTTGTGTTTGCACTGGCGGAGTGTGATGCAGAGTAGTGCTGGCATGTTGCCCCAGACCAGACCAAAATAAAGACACACACATACATACACACATACACTGACACACCACCAAAGACATAGACATACACACTTACAGGGGCAGATGCATGCACTTGCAAGTATAAATGCACACACACACACACACCCACACTCAGATCCCGCAGTATTCCTTCAAGCGTTATTTCCGATGCGTTCGGACTTCTCCTGCTCTGTGAACTGTGATCACGAGGAAAAACACGCAGGCTTTTGCCCGGGAGCAGTTTTCGAAGGAGAGGACGATGATGTCACAGGGAAGCGGCGCTCCGGCTACAGCTACCGACACATGCTGAGTGAGAGCTTTCAACCATCTGCTCAATCATTATTCATAGTAAGGCGTAAACAGTAAAACGTGCCACCGGGTATGTGTTGTACCAAGTGTATGATAGCAAAGAGGGGATGGTGGGCAGGTTTTTTTTACTTCTTCCTCATGTCTTTTCTACTTTATCTATTTGCTGGACATACTTTCTACTTAAAGGTCCTGGTGTGACGTTCCTCTAATTTCCCTAAATCCTCTAATAATCTGTGCCATTTGATTCAACCTCTATCCAGTTCATGAAAGCTTTTACATTTGCTGTTCTAAACACTCTGTGTCTGGCTCACAGGAGGTGATGCGTTTAATGTTTCCGGTTTATTTGGAATAAACAGAAGAAGAACTGGGTAGTTAGCATGAGCAGTGATAGCCACCATGGCTGAACAGACAAAGAAAAGAGAAACTCAAACTTCATCAGCAGAAAATCCAAGGAGAAAGACGTCACAGTACTGGACACACTGTTTGATTGACAGGTGATCTCTGGGAAGAGCAGTGCAGAAACACAACAGCAACAAAGATGGAGGCTGATGGGAAGATGGGAATGTTTTTGGGAACATTCATTCTTATTAATTACTGCTTCCCTGCCTCTCTACACCCAGTTATTTCATTAAAGCTGCACTAGGCAACTTTGCACACTGGCGACCCCAAATGGCAGCGAGAGGGAACTGTTTCAAAAATTTGAACTTGAGGTCTGTGATACTCTATACCAAAGAGACAAGAGAGGAAAAAGATCTAATGTTGGTGAGTCCAGCTTTGTCACTTCTTGGTGTGGAGAAGTGTCCATACTTACACCAGAATTTAATTTGGGCAAATCTATGGTGTCTCAGTTAGCGGGGATGTGACGTTCTTTTCTGTTGCAGCCCCACTTTGTGATTTAGGCTGATAAGACAGGTGGATTTTTACATAAAAATCTTGCCTAGTGCAGCTTTAATTCCACTCTGCATGCATCTTGTCACATACAGTAGGTAGTGATATTATTCCATGCCATGCGCTAATGCAGTGATTCTCAACCTTTTCATATCAAGGAATCAAACCCAAATCTGAGCATATTTTTATTGTTAGATATGATTTTGTCCAGAATCCCATGACTATCTGTACTGTAGGTAGAGAGATAAACAGTGAAACTATGATCAAAACAGTCATTCTTCTACATTCTCTAATTGTGAACTAAATAATGGTGAAGTTTTGCAATTCATCAATTTGCTGGGGACCCCCTGGAACCAGGACCTCTGGTGGTCCCCAGACCCCATGTTGAGAACCACTGCACTAATGCATACTTTATTTGTACAAACAGTCCTCATGGCTCACTGTGCCAATGCACTTATCCCATATACTTCATTGCCATAGGTTTGATTGCTGCCATTCTCCATTTTATACTGTTGGATAAGGTAGTAACACCTTGAAAATCACCTTTTAATGGATTCCTGTGGGAGACCCGCAAGTTTGAATCTGACTTGTTATATTGGAATGCAAACCAGAGTGTATTTCTATGTGTTTGAGTGTGTGTGTGTGTGTGTGTGTCTTCTAAGCTGAAATGTCTTGTCAGGACACAGTATGGTATAGAGTGGTTTCCTGCGCTGAAGATCGATCTGATCAAATGTGATCTGTGACAGCAACACCAAACACAATATAAATAACATCTTGAAACAACTGTTTTCTATAAACTAGTTTCCACACATTGCCAAGTCAATGTTTCAAGACAACTGACCCACTTCTTACATGATTTTGTGGGAAAAAGGGTGATTTTTTGTTAGACTCTGTGCACTGTAAATAGCCCAATACTTGTTAGGAAGGATTTTTTTTGCAGTGTGGCTTGTCTTCTTCTGCTCTTCAGTGTGTGTGTGTGTGTGTTCTCTCTCTCTCTCTCTCTCTCTCTCTCTCTCTCTCTCTCTCTCTCTCCTCCCTCCACCTCTGCCTGGCTGTCAGCTTGCCTCGACCACGTAGCAGCTTCCTGGCAGCGGCAGCCGCTTGTGTCTACTCTCTCTCTCTCTCTCCCTCTCCCTCTCGCGCACACACACACTCTCTCTCTCATACACACACACTCTCAGTATCAGTAGCCTATGTAGAACCACGTAGCACCAGCTTTGGATTGTAACCACCACCCGAAGCGGCAATGGATCTCTTTGAATTCGACTTTTTCAGAGACTGGGAGCTTGAACAGCCATGGTAAGTCCGACACACGCTGATTTATTATTTTCGGAGCTTTTTATTGCTATCTTTAATGTGTGAGGGATTTTTAAGAGGGATGAACGGACATGGCATCCCCGCTTTTAAGGCAAAAGCAAGGCTTAAAATGCGTAGGAGTGTGTTGTTAGAGATGGAGAGGCAACCCGAACTGCGTCCCGCGTTCCGCTGGGAGAAATCGTGCGAACCGTCTTTCTTTGTCACCGTAAGCTGCCCGTTGTTGCTTGAGACAAACCGTCAGGCTCAGTCAGCATGCGCACGCACGCGCGCACGCACACATACGCGCAGCACAACGCCGGCTTTTACTGCCTAATTCTTATACTGAGGAATGTTTGATTTGCATGTCAGACCCGCACCGGGTTATTGGACAGTGCGGTGAAATAGTGAGCAGCAGTGATGTAGTGGTGAATAAAATGAAGGTGGGTCAGTTATAACTATTACCCAACAGTCAGTGATCATCATAAGGCAAGCGACCTCCAATATAAACAAAAATCTATTCTAGTTTCAGAAATGCATTATGTTTTTTTCCTGCTACATTCTCATGTAACTTGTGTTAGTTTCATACTAGTTACTGTGATATACAGTATACTATTAATTTAGGTCATGGAAATTTGAGAAAAATGTTGGTAAACTGTGTTGCTGGTTGGTCTGCTTTGGGCATAACACACACACACACACACACGGACACACACACGGACACACACACACGGACACATGAATGAGTGAAGTTGGGCTGTGATGGTTTTGGGATGTCTATGGGACCTTGCTGCTTCACACATTTCATTGCTTAGTCTTAAATGGTGCTGCAAGTGCTAATAAAACAGTCATTAGGTAATAAATCCTACAAATGGATTTGCTTGGTCTTTAACATATATTGATGTTGAATATGAATGAACTCAGTGAACAGCGACGTGCCTGTTGAGTGTGCATGTTGACATGCTGCTGTCATGTGTAGGCTAACATGCAGCCAACGAGGAGAGTCAGTACCAAGTGATGTTGCTCGCTCATGCCTTGAGTAAAAGGGATTTTGAGCTGACCCATACACCATTACATGACTTTACCTTACATCGCATTAAAAAACCTTTAATGTGCTCAATGAGGCAATTTTAGAGGCAGCGGAGTAGATAAGAGCAAAGGCCTGCAGAGAGCGAGGTGCTGCTCAAGCCATTTAACACTAGAAAGGACAAAGGAGGTTTCGGAGGCCTAAAAGAAGGCCAAGAAGCTGCCAATTGAATGTTGTTAAATCTAATTATAAACCGTGTTTATTTGCATGATTTTGAAAATATAACAGCACCGGTTTGTACAGTACAGTGGGTCTAAGGAAAGTCATGGAGGGGCATTTTGAGAGCTGAGATATTTCAACTGTAAAAGTCAAAACAGCAGTCACTTGACCACATGAAAAAGTCCATGCACGCTCAGCAAAATCCCTGGAGAAATAAGAGTTGGAAAAAACCCCAACATAGCCTGCATCCTAACAGTATGGACATCAGACATGCTCCACTACAGGTGTGTTAAGTGTAAGCATTGTGTTGGATAAAGTGTTGTGCAGGTCATTTCAGTGCAATCCACGTCAATACACAAGGTTATGTAAGAACAAGGCAGCTGTCCAAATGCAAATCCATTTGTTGGTGCAACTAAATTGAAATGATCAGTTCTACACAATTAGATAAGTTCTCTAAAGTCAGTCAATTAGCCTGTTGTCCTGAAATGCTGTGATGAGTGAATGTCTTGAATTAAGCTGAATCTATCTATCTATCTATCTATCTATCTATCTATCTATCTGTATGCAGTGTTTTCATGGCAGCCTTCCCTGTTCCTGTTCCTGTTTTTTCCATTTTTTTTGAACACATACTGAGCTGTCCACCATCATATCGGTGTTTCACACATAGAGAGGACAGAGGATCGAGGGAGGTGCCAAAGTATAACACGTTCCCCCAGTCCCGAGACTTTACTGTGGTGCGAGCGCGACGACTATAGGCGAGCTGGCGGCCGCTGTTTCCAAGTCCTTATCCCAGCGCTGGTGCTCTCCCTCGGCGGCTCCCGTCGAAGGGCCCTCGAGCGAAGGTACTTAACCCCCCGCTGCTGGAGTGGGGCCGCTCACACCGTGGCCGCGAGCTCTGGGTGTCTATGTGTGTAACCCCCCCCCCCCCCCCACAACCGCTCCACCGCCAGAGCCGGCGCTGTAAATCGTCCCTGATGGGAAATCGGGCTCGCAGCAATACGCTTAATTGCGTGAAACGAAACACAGAAGCGGCAAAGATTAAAAATGCCACGTCCAACAATGAAAGGTGCTGCCGATCAGATGACGAGGTGGATGCTGTGTGTGTGTGTGTGTGTGTGTGTTAGAATTTAGTACATTTACAGCACGTGGGAAATGAGAAATTTGGGTGCTATTTGAACTTGTGTGGCGCCAAATAACCGCAGTTAGATGCCTCAAAATGCGAGTCTGGTGCTGTTCATTAGGAGTGAGAACATGATCCGAACCAACTACAGGAAATGACCCCAAAAACACAAGGTATTATGGGTATAAGTAGACGGATATGGACATCCGATAGCCAGCACTTCCTCATACTTTGCAAGCCTAACATAATAAAAACGACCCGAGGGCAAACCACAGTCTGGCCTGATGCTCATATTCAGCTATTTCTTCACATATTTTTAACCGGTATGAACACCAGAGAAGGGAAACTACAGCAAAAGAGCGCAGCCAAGTCCCATCATGCTTAGCTAAAGTTACAGGGCCTGACTGGAATCAAGACTTTTGTTTACAAGCTCTTGGTT
This sequence comes from Centroberyx gerrardi, assembly GCF_048128805.1. Classification (NCBI taxonomy): domain Eukaryota; kingdom Metazoa; phylum Chordata; class Actinopteri; order Beryciformes; family Berycidae; genus Centroberyx; species Centroberyx gerrardi. Next base: position 6,830,143 of record NC_136012.1, read on the forward strand.
CACTTGTAATTGGAACTAAACAAATCAAATGCAAAAAAATGCAACAAAAGTAAACTTTCCCACTCTGGTGCAGACCAAAGGAAACAAATGGCCGTGTCTGTATGGGTCTATGTACTACATGAGCAGATTGAGACACAAACACATTGCCCCGCTCCTCACCAGGGTCTTTTGATGTAGCTGACGACTCAGCGTTTATAAATGTTCATAAATCACGACCCAACTCGTCCGAGATCGTAGGGATCGCACGGCCGCTGGGAGATGAAAACATCGTCAACTGTTGAGAAATTGAGAGAAACTGTGTTATTTTCTCATTTTTAAAAAAAAAAATCCACACAATGGATTTCACAGCTCAAACCCCATGAAGGCTGATGCATGAATGCCTCTAAAGCAGGAGTTAAAAGTTTGTCACTTGCCAGCATTGATGTGTGACTCCTGCCTTGACAGTGGATTTTCCCTCTAACTAGACATTTTAAAGGGAAAAAAAAAACGAGAGTAGACAATCCTGAAGCTCCCCGCGCCTTTTGTTAAATCCGAACGAATCGTACGCTGTAGGTCTCCTCCTCCTCCTCCTCCCGAAGAAATACCCTTTCATCTCCTCTTCTTCTTTGTTGCTCTCTCTCTCTCCCTCCTCCTCCCCCTCTCCATCTCTCTCTCTCTCTCTCTCTCTCTCTCTCTCTCTCCCCTCGCTTCATTCTCTTACACCGAGATCTGAAGGCTTTGTATGATTGTAATGGGTTTTCGCATTTGACTGTTGCATACGCCTCGCTGTAATTGCCCATCATGTATCTGGCTAATCATGCTAGTGGAATCAGGGGGAGATCGCTCTGCATGTTAATTGACACTGATGGTGATTGGTTGAACCATTTAAATAGTTAATTAGTGAATTGATTACACATATCGTCGGCTTGGAATTATAAGGTTCCAGCTGCGCTACGAGTAGTTTGGAGATTTTGATGACAAAAAAAATGTAATTATGTTTATTGGTATGTTATTATTATTATTATTATTATTATTATTAGTAGTAGTAGTAGTAGTAGTAGTAGTAGGAGGAGGAGTAGTATTGGTAGTAGTAGTAGTATTTACATTTTTTATATTATATATTTTGTTTTTATTTTGTTTATTATATTGTGTGTTAAAATAGAGTTGGAATCAAAACTGAACTTTCCAGACTGGGGTGAAAAACTGAGTCTGAGAAGGGGATGAGGAGAGAAGAGGATGAGAGGATGACATATACAGGACGACAGTTTATAGTCAATGCATTCAGTGTTCAGTCTCACAGTCCAGTATTCAATCTGCCCATCCATCCTCCCAAGGTTTCAATCAATTCAGTCACACTTCCAGGCTCAGGACTCATTCATCAGTCCGAAATCTGCTTGCCAAACCAGCTCCACTTAACGGACACTTCACACAGGAGCATCGCTAAACATCACTGAGGCTGTGAAAGGAAGACGAGGCTCATCTCAGTCCGGACTGCCAAACATTCACAAAGGCTCACACACAAAACCTGTACCAGACGGATTGCTACTATCTTACAAAAGTCCATTTTAACACATGTTGGTGGCACAATTGTCCCTCGAGGCTGTAGAATTGGATCTGTGTTACTTTGTGCCAACCAGAATGAACCAATGAGCTCACCTGGTTTCCATCTGGGAGGAAACAGCCGCTGTCCAAGGTGCTGAAATCTCTCGCCAGCAAAAACAATACATCCATTATAATCTACTTTTTACTTTTACCTTTAAAGCTATTTTTTTATTGACTTAGATAAACATTTACAAAACTTCAGCCACCATGTATGAAGAGCTATGTTGTGTGTATATCTCATTTTTGACCAAAAGGCTTATAATTCCAAGGTCATGATATACAGTACTGTAGATTGTAGGCAGCACTGCTTTCTGGCACAAACATGGTCAGAGGGAAGATTTATGTGGTGTTTTTATTTGTAGCCATTCATTCATTCAACTTAACAATTCAAACGGATAATAAAACCACAGTAAAAACACATAGCATAAAAGCGCACAAGACAAATCACCGCAAACATCAGGTGATAAGAGCTGACAGGGAGTCAATAGCTCAATACAGTGTAAAAGACAAGTACTTACACAGAGGTGTGTCTCTTCAAGCTGAAACATCTATGTAAAAAGAGACTTGGATGGAATAGTCTCCGGATCAAAAGCTCTCCCTAATTAAAAATGAAGTCAATATTCAAATATTTAAGTCATTTAATATTTAGCATTCGAGCTGCCTGCCGCAGCTGTAACTGCTTGACCAAACTCGCAGATATGAAACATGCCACAATGTTCAAAGATTTTCTTTTAATAGCGTGCAATTATTGCGATTTCCCCGTCGATGCAGCTACAAGCCTTGTAAGCACTAATTAGACTGTAAAGAGGAATAGCGTACATAACTGTACCAGGTGTTCCCCGTGGGACTGGATCAGCGAGCTTCTGCTGTAGCTGCTGGTCTAATATTGGCACAGTCATTGTCTTCACAGCGCTGTTCCACCTTTAAATACTCATATTTATTTGTGTGATTATTGCTCTAGATATAAAAGCCCCTTTTATGTCTTCTTTAAAGATTGCTTTTGGGGTAGTTTTGCTTTATTAGACAATACACAGCGGAGAGACGCGGGTAAGGAAGGGAGGGGGAGCTGCAATAGAAGCTGTGAGCAGATTCAGACCCACAACATTGGGCAAAATTAATAAGAAATCACTTAAGAATCAAATTGATGTTCATCACATTGAAGTGCATGGTAATGTAAAACATGATGAAACTCATTTTCAAATAATATTCCTTAATTTGTTGTGATACTTATGAGTTTAATTAGTTAATTAAGTATGTGTGTTTTTATCATTCATTTGGACATGATAACTCAGTATCATTATTTCATTCACAATATGTTTCTCTATGATAACAGCCCTAATTGGCAGTACATGTCTATGTTGCCTTACCCTGCTAATCCACCGGGACTTTACCAGCCCCTTTTTATTCCTGCAGGGACTTGCAGTACAAGAGCAGGTGCGCTCCGTCGACCCGCCCCGTGTAAATAAAGGTTAAGAAGAGCCGTCCCCATCGGCCCCGCTGCGGGACGGCGGCTAATGAACGGCTCTCGCGGCGATCGTGTATTTTGTTTACTGCCCCGGTTATTGATTGCTAATCTCATTTAGGAACGTCGCCTCGCATACGGAGCCGAGCGTCTCTTTAGGAAAATGTGTCTTGTTTCCGTCCACGCATTCCCCATCTCGCATCGCTCTTCCTGTATTTCTCTGCTCTGCCTCTCAAAAGGCTTTTCAGTCTCTGTCTCTCCCTCTCTTTCTTCTCTCGTTCTCTCAAAATTCGTCTGCACCTCTCTGTCTATGCCAAGGTCTGCGCTTTTCATTCCCAATTTGTCATTTTGGTGACTGCTTTTTTCAGGGTAACACTTAACTATTAAGGGATATAATAGGCTACTAATAATAATACTACTGCTATTATTACTAATACTACTACTACTACTACTAATAATAATAAGCTTCATTCTACAGCACCTTTCATAGGCAGTGTTACCACTGTGCTTTAGAAATGATAAAAAAAAAAACATAGAATCCAATCAAATACACAATAAAAAGTCGTGACTTGGGCAAGGCATATCAGCAAGAGTGTCTGTGTGTGTGTGTGTGTGTGTGTGTGAGTGAGTATTGGAGGGGTTTAGAGAAAGAGAGAGAGCGAGAGGCTTGGCAGTCAACACAAGGTAGCTCCTGCCCTTGTGCCCCCAAGATACCAACACAACACACACACACGCACACACACATACACATACAGACGTGCACGCACACACACACACGCACACACACTCCCGCCCCCCCAGGTCCTGAGGTTGGCAGTGCCATCTGCCAAGAGGAGCATGGTGCTGAGGAATGATAACGCGTGCACACACACACACACACACTTACACAGTCTCTCTTTCAAACGCAAACACACACACACACACACACACCCTAGAACCCAGTACTCTAGTAGTTCTCTCCTCTCTGTTGCAGTTGGCACTCCTGATATTGCTGATACCTACTTTGTGTCTTTATATCAGTGTGTGTGAGAGCCTGTGTGTGTGTGTGTGTGTGTGTGTGTGTGTGTGTGTGAGTCTTTTAAGGGGGCAGATAGCGGTGTTGATCATCACTCTGCATGGGCATGTCTGAAAACTGTATAGCCGCTGATCAGTGGGATGTTTTTGTAATTTGAATTTAAAACGGTTCAGTCGGCTCATTTTTCCCCAACATCAGTATGATGGAAGCACCGAGAGTGTTGTGATGTTTCCTGAGCTTGACGGAGAAGATATCAGACTGCTAACTGGCAATTAGTAGAGTAATTGCTGACCAGTATGCTGTTGCACTACCATATTTACTCCAACATACTGAAAATGCCTGGATGTTATACTATACAGAGAGAGAGAGAAACAGAGAGAGAGATTTAACAGAGAGCGCTGATAAGCAGTTGCGGGTATTTCAATTAAAACACTTTCGCTCGCATCAGCCAATCAAAAGGCTCGTCCAATTAATCCCAGCAGGGTTGTATGATTTGGTTTTGTGTGTGTGTGTGTGTGTGTGCATGTGTATGTGTGTGTCTGGCACGTGTGTGTTGGGAGAAAGAGAGCGAGAGAGACGGACGGAGCAAGCTAGTTAGCCTTACAGGAGAGTAGATTAAACACCGGATTTAAAATTAAACAAAATTAATAAAATTGAATTTGAATGCAGAGAGAAAGAGAGAGAGAGAGAGAGGCAGAGAGAGGGAGAGACAGAGAGAGGGCTAATGACGTAGCTTTTCTAGCCGAGACCAATTTACTGTGAGGTTTCAAAAGGTCATCTCCTACACGGAAGCCTGTCTGTGACAAATTACATTATTTACACCGGGTAGAAAGAGGCAACGAGACACAGAGAGACACAGAGTAAAGCAAGAGAGAGTTGAGAGGAGAGAGAGTGAGTGTGTGTGTGTGTGTGTTTGAGCGGTTGTAATTGGCCTACAGTGTTAACAGGAGAACCCTGATGACATTTGCTAACTCTAATGACGCTCTTGTTAAAGCACAACAGCGACATTTTTGATATGTGACTGCCGTGTCATTCTTGACACAAAGTGATGTTGCGTTTTGCCGTTTTGACATTTTCATTTTTTAGCGCAGGTAGCACTGTGGGGACTTCATCATCTGTCAAGCACTAGCATTAGCTGCTCCGGGGACATGCACTTACTTCGAAATTCACAGTTTAAAGTAGTAATCTGCAACATTTTCACATGAATAGACACAATAGTGATTCAGCTTTCAACCAGTTCATGAAAGCTTTTACATTTGCTGTTCTAAACAGCCGGTGTCTGGTAGCTCTTTCCTGGGGAAAAATCCCCTGGAAGTGATGCGTTTCACGTGTCCGGTTTGTTTGGAATCAACAGAAGAAGAACTGGGTAGTTAACATGAGTAGTGATAGCCACCATGGCTGAACAGACAGAGAAAAGAGCGCCACCTACAGAAACTGCATCAACAGAAAATCCAAGGAGAAAGACGCCACAGTACTGGACACACTGTTTGATTGACAGGTGATCTCTGGGAAGAGTAGTGCAGAAACACCACAGCAACAAAGATGGAGACTAAATTTAAAAAATAGCTACAAACTCTTTAAACCCAAAAAGACACAAAGGCTGCAGTGCATACAGTATTTAATATTATTTAATTATGTAGTGAAAGTCAAGATCGTACTTTTCAAGAGGTGACCTTGTCCGTTTGCTACTATTCATATTGAGCATAAAAAAAAGAATAAAAAAGCCTGAATGCCATTAGAAACAGCGGAGCCCTAGAGCAGCTAATGGAGGAAAATGTAACTGACTTACTGCCATAGACTACCATGGTGTTTTAATCAAATGTGATGATTTTCATGGCTTTTCAAAGTGTTTACGATTAGCTAGAAATTTTTTAGATACGCTGGAATGCTATGGTAATGATGAATCGACATAAAATGGCTGCCAAAATATCTCAATAAAGGAGAAAAGATGCAGAACATAAGATTATACTACTGGTTTAATTTATTAGAATTTCAGTTGTCAATTATGTTCTGTTCATTACCCAACATGTTTTAAATATGGCTGCTAAATAGCAGTGTTTACAGTAAAATAGGTTAATTCTCTGATTGAAAATCTAATTCCATTTTTCTATTATTTTCAGTACATTACACAGCTATGGTTTAAGTACAGCTACTAAGAACCGAATTAGAGACATTTCACTGGCTCATATTTCCCCTAAAGGAGAGGATCCAGTTCCCCAAAGACCAACTTACTGTCTGTGTGTGTGAATGTGTTTTTATGCATGCGTACTTGTGTGATTGCGTCTGTTTGCCCGTATGCCTGTGTGTGTGTGTGTGTGTGTGTGTGCGCGTGTGTGCGTGTCTCCCGTGGGCTACCCAGTCTTTCAGGAGAAGGGAAGAGCCAAAGGGATTTGTAGTTAAATGTTTTGGGATTTGGGAGTGAACAGAAATATTAATATTTAGATTTCATTCTTGCAAGGAAATGTCTTAACTGAATAAAGCATAATATTTGATTAACACATATTGTCGGTGTCCTGCAGAAAACCTCTTACACCAATCTAACTGACAGTTAATAGTGTGTCCCATGTGTATGTAAATTTCTCATAACCCTGGGACCAAGCTAAACTATTGATAATAAATTAAAATGAAGAATGAAGAATGACATTAAAATGACCTATCAATGGGGAAAACAACCGGTTTTGTAACTCATAGGCGACCAAAGCAAAGCCTCTTGGTTTTCTGTGTTAGAACTCAAAAGATTTTATCTCTCTCTAATGGAGAAAAAAGGATACAAAGTATTTTTGTCAAATATCAAACTGAAGGTCTAATGCTTCGTTCAGTTCAAAGTTGGAAGTCGAAAATCCCCAGCTGGTCTTAATTACAGTTTCCCAGCACTATTACAACTGCCAGTGTCCAGTTTCTAAAAAAACAAAACAACAGATGAAAAGCATGGACGCCCGCAAGAAACGAATGTTTACATGGCTGGTTTCTTTCTGCATGCAGCAGCTAAAGTTACGTTAACGACATTTGGCAGCGCTAGCTAGCTAGTTAGCATAGAACGTTAGCAACTGAATGTGCTGCTTTTCAGTTCAAATGTATATGTTTAACCATTTACCACACAGGTGATTTAATACATTTAAGGTCATACAATGCTGAAAATCAAACTTAAGTGTATTTTGAAGATACTGTGTAGCGTTTACAGTGTCTGCCGCCATGTTGACGTGACGCCAGAGAGGCTAACTGCAGCTTGACAGAAATCGTGGAATTACAGTGTTCCGTCGCTTTTTTCCTTGTTGGAAGACAGAATTTGGGACTTTCTGACATCTCTAGTATTTTTCAGGTATTACTATTTGCTGATACTCAGAGTTTAAGTACCGAGAGTCGGTATCGACAGTCATGAAGTGGTATATCAGAGCATCCTTACCCTCTTTCTCTCCCCCTCCGCTCCTCTCTCTCCTCTGTCTCTGCCGCTCCTGCTGTCCTCCAGGACTTTTATTACCCACTTATCACCTCATTCATAATTACTCTCTGTCTTTTTCTCCATCTCTCTCCCCCTCTCTTCCCCCTTCCGTTAACTTGTTCCTATCTCCCTCACCCCTCTTCCTCTCCTCCTCTCCTCTCTCTCTCTCTCCACCTCTCCTGCCGTCCTTCAGAGGCCCGGCTAATACATTTGTTATCAACTCGCTCCCTAATTAATGCGCCCTCTCTCTGTCTGATTCCCTCCTATCTCTTTTACTCTGTCTAGATGTCTTCTTCGCTCTCTCTCTCTCTCTCTCTCTCTCACTATTTCATTTTGACTTTTTTCCCTCTCTCTCCATCTTCTCCTTCTGGTCTCCACCCCTCGCTTTTTTTTTTTTTTTTTTTTGACTAGATGAATTTCAGGACGGCTCCTCATCCTCACTTCTGAAGCCCTATTACCTACAAAGAACATTTGTCTGTCTGAAAGCCGGCAAGACGCAGAGATCCATTTGCTGTGTGTGTGTGTGTGTGTGTGTGTGTGTGTGTGTGTGTCTCCATCCCTCTTAGTTTCTCTCACTTTATCGTTGCGTCTCTGGGAGCCTGTCTCTATCTGTGTGGGCTTCTGTGTGTGTGTGTTTACAGCCTAGTGGTTCCCAAGCTGGGGCCCGGGGGCCTCCTAGGAGTTCTTCAAGGGGGTCCCAGAGGATCCTCAGCACAATTAAATATAGTTTAACTGTTATTTCAAACAGTAAAAGTTAAGCTAATGACAGAATGCAGAAGAATGACTACTTTGATCACAGGTGTCACTCTCTCCTCTGTTCTCTTCCCAGCTGCAATATGAACAGTTATGTAATGCATTTCTAAGCGCTGTTTAAAAAGTAAATACCCTCTCAGATGAATCTTATCAAATGGGGGTCTGTAGTCTGATGTGTATCTGTTTAAGGCCATCAAATGAAACCGTTTGGGAATCCGTCAGCATCCCTTCAGCCCAGTATCATCTCCTCCAGGTGCACAAAAACATTTGAATACTAAAATTCAGTGGAATTCCCCTTTAGTTCCTGTTTATGAAACCAGCCCCATGTCTACCCTATAAATCAACAGAAAATATATCTGTATATCTATCTATGTATCATTTTTTATGGTTTTGACACTAGGAAACAGTTTGGAAGGCGCTACAACATGTGACTTTTTAACAGGAATGTTTTTATCCCCATTGACTTGCACTAACATTGCTCACAAATGCTATAAATTTCTGCTTTCAGTAGCTCAGCCACCAAAACCCCAAGCCCCCCCTCACATCCTCCATCCCCAGACATACTCTCACATGTACACACACACACACACACACACACACACACCACCCTCGCCTGACAGACCGACTGAACCGTGCTAATCTGCACATGGACACTGACACAAGCTATTTAGTCGAGAGTCTATCGACCAAGCTATATTTGTGCATCTGTCATTTACGCACGCTCTCCTATACATCAACCTGGGTGTGTTCTGAACATCTGTTACTATGATGCCAATGCTGCTACACTGGCTTTGAATAATATACTCATAGTGTTTTTTCATGTTTAGTCTGCTGTCATGCAGTACGTCTCGTCTGCAACTGCTACCACTATATGCTGCTATTTGCAAGGTGTTACGCTTTGTTCTGCACCTTGAGTGTTAGATCTATATTGTCTGACTGTCTTGTATGGTGTCAGCATCAATCAGCCAGGTCAAAATCCTTGTGTATCCGTTGTGGCAAATGAAAACAATACTGAAAACAATATACAGTGTATATTTTATGGATGGATTTGTGAATATATTGAACAATCTCTAGTAGTAGTAGTAGTAGTCAAGGGTATACAGTAGTTATTCCCATCCATCTTATGTTTTTCAATGACAACCAGGCTGATATTTAGGTACACGCTGTTGTACAAGCCCCAGAGAAAGAGGTATATTCTGTATAATTGTGTATAATCCCGACTACACCACTGCTAAGCACTGAAAAAAAAAAAAAAACAACCTTTGCCGAGCCTCATTAGCCTGTAGATAGATGGCAATGCTTTGGTGAGGACAGACTGCAAGCTGTAAGCCTTCAGTCTGCCCATATAGCAAGTGGAGAAAATGGCTAACAGGGAGCTCAATCAATACACTAAGTGTGTGTGTGTGTGTGTGTGTGTGTGTGTGTGTGTGCATTGCCGATGTGTGTCTGCGCATGCATATCTGTAACCAAGCGCAGGCTGTCTAAATGCGTATTGATCCTCAGGTGTTGTTTTGTGTATCTGATGGTTGGTGGTTGTTTTAGTTTCATTAAGGCTGGCTTGCACACACTCGGCTGGAGAAATTATGACAGATGCAGCCGATTGCAGCGTGATTCATCAGTGTGATTTTAAAGGCAGTTTTCAGGAGGACATTCTTCAGCTATTGGCAATTGGACATGATGTACTTTGGGCAGTGTGCGGCCAGTTCCCTATTCCCACTTCTCCCACAAATATAATAATGCAGCACAGTCATCGGAGCGAAATAGCATCTCCTTTGAACTCCAGGTATTCACATGCCCACACACACACACACACACACACACGCTCGCACAATAGGACATGAAGAGACACACACGCACACTCCAAGAATTAAAGAGAGGTCTGTATCAATACATTTATGTTTACGATGGCTCATATCCAACAGTGATTCAAGCACACACATATACAGTATATACACATACACACACACACACGCCACGCGCACGCATGTGTGGGTGTCTGTATTTATGCACACAGCTGGTCCTACTGTTTGTGTTTACTGTTATGGGACTATCCATAATTCCATATTCCTTTGCTGCTATTGCTCCGTCTTGCTTTTCTTTCAAATTCATCTCTTTGATGTCGTCTAGTCATTATTTTCCTCTCCTGTAGCCTGTGCTCCCTTATTCCCTGGATGATTAGAGGAGAAAGAAAGAAAGAAAGAAAGAAGGAAAGAAAGAAAGACATTTTTTTTTTTTTCATTTTTTTAGTATGCTTTTCCAGACGTTTCCTTCCTACTACTTGACTAATTGGGCCATTTTATAAACCATTTGTGTGACTCAGTCTCCTGAGGCGGTGTACCAAGTTTGGTGGTGATAGGTTAAAAACTGAAAAATCCACCCGATATATCAATCTAATCTTATACCTACTGTAAAAATTGACAAATGATGGACTTTGATGCTCCTTGGGGCAAATTTGTAAAGACAGGTGGATCTGTGTATGAAGTTACATGTTAATCAGACTTAAAGATGGTACATGTGGCACTTTTACGGCACAAAGGCAAATTGCTTTATGGCACAAAGCAGGAAGAGGGCGCCGTTCTTCCAGCACAAACGGAGCTAAAGCTGTCAGAGTTTCTGACAGCTGGTGAAAGGCCGATGGAAAAATCACTTTCAACATGTTTATCCTCTTCAGTAAAGCCAAAGAGAAAACAAACGCACCCGGTGCGACACCAGGGAGGAGGAGGGGGGGCAGGAAGCAACTTTATGGGAAATGTAGTCTTAATTTTGAGAAACACTAGCACTAACAATACCACTGGTGTGAGATAGAGGCTACCAGTTGTCTCGACCATGGTCTCATTTGTTTACAGTAATTATACCAAGGTATCACTATTAATTTGACCATGATGCAATGCTACACATTGCACCTTTAAAGACTGGCAGTTATAGGCTTTTAAAGTATTAATGTTTGAACTTCAGTTATAGCGCCACCATTAGGCAAACCAGGTTAATATTTGTTTTGAAGCATTTGAACATCATTAGATATCATAGTGCAATGACAGAAGTCTGTCTCATGTAGGCTCTCAGGGGAAATTGAGAATTGGCAGAAGAATAATAATAAGGATAATAAACCTGAGCAAAAACAATAGAGCTTCAGACCCTGCGGGGCTTCAACCTCTAAAGAAGGAAAGAAAGAAACCAGGTCAAGTTGTTAATACTACTGTAAATAACAACACACACACACAACGCCTCCCACCTCCCACGTGTTCACACACACACATACACACACTTCCCACCATCTCTCCATATGTTTTTATTCAATCCTTCACCCCCCTCTCTCTCTCTTCTCCTTTCTTCTCTACATTCTTCAATTCTTTGTCTCCTTCTTTGTCTGTTTCTCTCTGGTTTTCTCTCCCTCTATCTCTCCTTCTCTCTCGGCATAATTACCATGTCATCAAAGTAAATCCCTCAGACTGGAGTCTTTTGGCTTCATGGGGATTTGTAATATTTTCATCATTTATTTTATAATATCATGCTTTAGTTATTTTAGTCAGAGATAATGTTCTACTTTCCTTTTTCTGGAGATCAAAAGCAGATCTCTACAACGTTACACTGCGCTGCGCTGGGCTATAATTACTTTCTAATGATTTTTTGCTCATCTTAGTGAGTTTTAAGAAGTTGTTAGCGGGCCCTAACAAGTTAAACAAGTTTATATTTAGACGGTATTGCAGATTGCACAAATGAACTCGTACGCAGACGTGAAAGGTTGACTAAGGTAGCATTATTTGTGATATGTGGAATGTAGTGGATGAATCAGAATACAAGTTTTAAATGTTCCTGCTGTTTTGTAGCTGAAAAATATGAATTGAGAATATTACCCTTTTGGCAAAATAGCTGTCAGACCAAATTCGGCCTCTCTGATTCCACTTATACCCCTTCGTTAAGAAAAACATGCCCGAATTCGAGACCTGTCCCGGCTTCTTGAAAAGGCCAAGGCTGTTGGTTGTACCCTGTGTGTGGCTGCCTGATTCGCCGCTGCTCTGCGGCCCTTCAATAACCTCAGAGATGTGTGGCACAAGTTGCCCGCTCACTTTATCGACCGGCTCGCGGAGTACGGTTTGACCTTTTGGGGTTTGAAGCTGCCGCCAACCCATATTTCGTGCAGATATTCGATATGTTTACATTTAACTGTTTCAAAGCTCAAGATAAGAAGGCAAAGATTCGGTGTGTTTGCCCCAGAATTTTGTTCTTGTGGACAAGCTTCTGAAACAGCATGTAGACCAGTGATTCTCAACCTTTTTCATATCAAGGACCCTAATTTAGTCCACATTATGGCCCCCATTTGATGAGATTTTGTCTCTTGGACCCAAATCTGAGAATGTTTTTATTGCTAGATATGATTTTGTCCAGAATTCCATGACTATCTGTATTGTAGATAGAGAGATAAACAGTGAAACTGTGATCAAAACAGTCATTCTTCTACATTCTCTAATTGTGTTCTTCTTGTAAATGAAATAATGCTGAAGTTCACCAATTTGCTGCGGACCCCCTGGAACCCCCTCAAGGACCCCTGGTGGTCCCCGGACCCCACGTTGAGAACCACTGCTGTAGACCATCGAGGGACACTAAAAGTCATCCAAACTAACCCAGAGTAATATTAATAAAAACATAGCCATGCATACTTCCATAAATCCAATAAAAATATCAGTTCAGGATAAGGGCTTCCCATGGACAAGCAGTGTAGTATTGATCAATTCTACAATATAAATCACATTTTAATAAAACCAATTTTTAATAAAAGGCCAATACCGATGTATCAGTGTAACCCTACTGTAGAGGCCCAGACTGGTGTTTTGTCCTGCAGCTGAACTGGGTCAGTGTGTAATGCTGTATCACCATGAGCCATCTTGTGCCCACGAGGGGATAACAACTGAAAACAGATTCCAGGTCCCGTCTGACTCGCTCAGCTCCGCAGACTGGCAGAACACAAAGTCCTTGTCTGTCTGAAGCCGCCGAAGAACTAGGCTTCTCAAAACATCATATCCCCGGTGTAGCACCAGGTACGTGGGTGGCCTTGATGGTCTGCCATGCAAGGAGAGCCGACCTAGAAAACGATGCCTGTCCTGTCAGGTCCTCCTCTCCCGGCCCCCCCAGGAACAGCTGCTTACACACAGAAAAGAAAGAAAGAAAGAAAGAAAGACTTCACATTTCTTTGTGTCTCTCCAGAGAGCCCTCAATTAATAAATGTTTTGATGAGATGAACACCACAAATCTGGGTTGGGATGTTTTCTCTTCAGCTCATATTCGCAGCTCATTCCCATCTACAGAGCAAAATATTTTTTTTGACATTTCTTCAAAAGACATTTTTTTTTCTCTCTAAAAGAAAGCCATTTTTCTTCATATCTCTAGAATAAACATTTTTGAGCCTTGTACTGCGGCCTCCTTTTTTCTAAACCGTGACTGCATTACCCAGAGGGAAGCTCTAACAGCAGAACGGTCAGCCGGCTCTACCCACTGAGCTACAAAAGACAATACAATTACATAGTTGCAGCCATTGTTGGAGTCCCACATTTTGCTGCACACTTATTGCACTGCTGCTACATTTCAACAGCTTGGACATTTTGTTATCCTTTCAGTGTAAGAAGGCACAAGGAATGGGATTGACCACAATATGTGTTTCAGTACTTTCTGTTACCCCGTATAGAAATGTCCAGTAGTAGAGGTAGTTGGGGAAAGAGATCTAACTGTCCTTATAGCGGACATTTTGAACTTGCAACTTACATTTGGGGTGGGAAACTACCTGGCATATGAAACTAGCATTACTTCAACACATAAGTGAGGATTTCAGATAGACCTAACAGTTATCAAATTAGCTAGCAATGTCAGGAACAACAACTGCAACGTCTGAATTTAGCAGGGAACTAGCTTTCTAGCTTACAAGTTAGCTGCTAGCTAGCTAGTCTTCTAGTAGCTATAACTATAATGTGAACCTATATACCTCCCGATTCTTGAAATCAATTTGTTTCAAATACGTTTTTCAGTGGGGAATCTGTGAAATGATTTATATGTTTTTCCAGTTCTCGACGTTTCTTTGATGTGCATCTTGGTACACAACAGTCGGACATAGCTGGGCTGTACTTGGTCTTCTGGGTAGTTTCCCATCCCGAGTGTGAGGAAAGCTCAAAATGGCCACTACTGTAAAAGAAGGTTGAAAACAATGGTTGCTTTTTCACCTACTATGAACAGCTAATAGGATTAAGTTTTTTTTCTGTCCTTTGGATCCTGCACAGTAATAATGTGATCTAGGCTGATAGGTGAATATAATCTCCTATGCCCCAGTGAAAGAGATGGGTATACTCTGTAAGTCTAAACTACATGTCCTACAGTAAATGTAAATATGATAAGCCCAGAAAGAGCTATTTGTGAAAGCGAGACTAAAGCACAACATGAAAAGGAATGGGGAGCTGAAAATAACACGTTTCAGTCTTTTCCCCACGGCACTTTCACCACAGCAAGAGGCAAATACAGGTCAGTCAGGCCCCAGACACTTCGCTCCACTGTACCTGTGTGCTGTCAAACTTCATCACAGTTTACAGCACTTGAGAAAATCAGCTACAAATCATGTCTTTTCTTCATTGAGCAGTATCTGCTTAATAAAAGGAAGTGCTATTGTTGTGGAAATCTCTTTGATGTGAATTTTCACACAAGTCCAGCTATCGTCTTCTAGCATTCAGAAAGAACGGTCTAATCTAAGACTACTCATGTTGACATTGTGGGAAAAAACTCCTTTTTTTCCCTCCTGTTTTTATTTTTTGATGTATAGGTGTATTATTTGAAATACACATCTTATCTGCTGACTTTTTGGTGACAGTTCACAACCCTGCCTGACATGGATTATGGCAGATATTACAGTGTGTTCCGTAATTGTTTTTAGCTAGCCAGTCGTAGTTTGCAATGTGCCGTGGGACAAAATGTGACAGATCAGAGGTATTTTTTGAGGTGTTTAATGTAGGTTTTTGCTATAAAATGGTTGCAGGATTTAGTGAAACTGCTGGTTTTTGACTGGAAATGCTAACTTTGTCTGAGGCTATCCCTATATTAAGCTAATTAACACCACTGCTCAAGCTTTTGATAGGCTAAGTAGGCTAGTCTACAGCTAGTAAATCTCAAATACTGGTGAACAATGGTGGTTATAACTTACAGATAATAAAATAACTAGCTAGCGTTCATCAAGTCTCCTAATCAAAAGCATCCTTTACATTGCTTCAACTGCACTTGCGCTTAGGCTACCATATTGACACTAATAGACACGAATACATCCATTTTGAGTTACCGTAATTATGCTAATAGACGCAAATATATCAATGTTGAGTCACTGTAATGACGCTAATAGAGGCAAATATACTGTATATATGGAGTCAAATCCCTAATTAAATTACTACCATAGAACATAGTCACAGTGTTGTCAGCCAGTAAGTGGTGAAATCACCAAAAAGTCAGAATATGTCACGTTGCTGGCATGTAATGTGTTAGGTGGGATGCTGCTATTGCCATTCCCAAGTCCCCACAATGAAAGAATGCTATTGCACATACTTGGCATACGTTTAACGCTACAGAATAGTGTGCAGCGATTACAGCCAAGACCAAATGGCTCGAGGTAAAATCTCTGTGGTACAGACACCAAGCAGCTGTTAACCCTTCATGCACTGGGGCTGGATAATTGGCTGGAAAAGCCTTTGTCTGAGAGAGAGAGAGAGAGAGAGAGAGAGAGAGAGAGAGAGGGAGAGAGAAGGAACATGGTGTGGAGGCATGTTTGCAGTGTTTCTGTGTGCGTGTGTGGTGTTTCTGGGTGTGTGTGTGTGCGTGTGTGTGTGTGTGTATGTGTGTGTGTCCTTGGGGGTCTCTCTATCCATCTTTCTCTCTTTCTCTCTCTCTCTCCGTCTCTCTCTCTCTGTGTCTCTCTCTCTCTCTGGTCCTGAGCTTGTTACCATAGCAACATAGGAGAAGAGGTAATGCTGCTGGAGTCCCAAAAATTGTATTATCTTTTTTCAGACACACACACACACACACACACACACACACAGGCACACACACACACACACACACACTAGCACACATACATGCTCCCTCATCTCTCTTGCACACATACGAACTGGCAGGCAGCAGTGTGTGTGTGTCTGTGTGTCTGTGTGTGTCCAGTACAGCTTGTTCATGCTGGCAGGCAAAAACACACAGAGAGACACAGAGAGGGAGAGAGATAGAGGTTGAAGGAAAAGGAGGACAGGCGGAGGCAGAGTGTTGCAGCAGAGTAGAGGAGGTCATGTAAGAACAGCAGGATAGTTTATTTATGCCACTGACTGGGGATAATTGGCTTTTACTCATTCATTATTTCTTCTGTTCTCTGTAGCCTATTGCACAACAGGTAGTTCTGACTGAGCGCTTGATCGGTCAGAGCAAGCTGACCATTCTCATAAAGCAAAATACTGCAAAGTGTACTATAAGGTACTACAAAGTACTCTGTGGGTTTACTTTGGGGTAGTTTGTGGTATTTTGTAGTGCATTGTATGCTATTTTGAAGTCAGATACTGATACCTTTATTTTTGGATTGAAGCTGGCAATAGCTGATGTTTTGTGCCAGTATTCAGTATCATTAAATTTTCATTTTCATGCCAAAAATTTCCAAAATATTACAAGTTTGAATACTTGTATTATTTTTGGAATTTTTGGCATGAAAATGTAAATGTGTGGTGTTTCCCCTATAGATGTATTCTTGTCAGGGTGGAAAAGCCTCTGAAACAGCATTTAGACCATCATGGGACACTAAAACTCTCCATTTGTAACCCAGGATAGTCATAATAATCATAATCATAATAATAATGACATATGCATGTATACTTGTGTGACTTCTGATCAAAATATTACATCAGACTCAAGTCAGCTTAAGGTATTCCGATAGACAACCAGTGTAATATTGATCAATTCTGCAATTAATAGCCTATGTAATCAAACAAACTGCATCATATCCATTATATCAGAGGTGGATGTTACTGACTGGCTGATGCCTGATTATTATTATTATTAAACTGAAGTATGGCCTACTTTGGGGATTTTGTGACTGTTTGTGGTACTTTACGAACAAATGAATTCCGGAGACCTATCTATGCTAGACTACAGGCAAACATGCACATTTACGTAGGCACACACGCAAATGTATGTATGTGGGCATGTGCACACATACACTCGAGAGAGATTAAAGCGTGAGGATTATATGGCTTTCTTTTCAATTCAATTTTCAAAATCGCGTCGTTCCTCGACTGCGAACGGCAGAGGAAGCGGAGGAAATGTCACGACAGTTCTGGAGAGCCGACCCGCGCTCTCGTAGCACAGAAACGATCCGCACGCTCTCATAGGCTCCCGGCGGCGCTGACAAGCATGTGACATCAGCGATAATGTCTGAGACAGAGATCATAAGCGTGATAATGGGTGTGATTACATTAGTAAAGCCATTATGTTGGAGATGACAGCTCTCATTAACATATAAACAACCTTAACCACTGCATTCACCGTGGAAATGAGCAGGCGCACACACACACATACACACACACACACACAGGCGTCACACACACATACACGTAGAAGAGAATGTATGTATGCGGGCATGTACACACATATAAGTGAGAGAGATTAAAGCGCAAGGATTATGTGATACAGATATTAACAAACATAATGTCATTAGATATGGAGAGAGAGAGACAAACAGAGGGAGAAGGGAAGGAGATGACACACACACACACACACACACACCTACACACACAAAGAGACATACACACATGTTAACCTAGCATTAATTCAAAATAAGCTTTTTTTTTTTGTCCCTTGTGGCGACTGGCAACAATGTCCTTATGAGTCATTTTCTGGAAATCATACAATAAAACCTGGTATGCACACACACACACACACACACACACACCTACACACACACACACACACACACACAGCGTTTGTGTTGCTCTGAATAGTGGGATGGTCTCTAATCTTTCTCTGTCTTTTCCTGCCCTTATGATAAACTGCCTGTCTAACATTGTTTTCTTATCGCTGTGTGTGTATGTGTGCGCACCGTGTGCGTGCTTGCGGCATGTGTGTGCGTGTGTGTGTGTGTTTGTACATGTGTGCATGTGTGGACGCCTCCCAATGTGTGTTTGTGAGAAAGAGGGAGAATGAGACTGAGTGTGTGTGTGTTTTAGACAGACTATATGTCTCCAGTGTTTGGGTTCAGTGCATTCTGAGGCAAACATTAACGTCACCAGATGCCTTGGTCTGGATCTCTCTCTCCCTCCCTCTCTCTCTCTCTCTCTCTCTCTCCTTCCCACTGTCTCTCCTCGTTGTCTCTCTCCCGCTATCTCCCTGTCTCACTTTTTTGTGTCTAATTTTCCTTCCTCTCTCCCCTCTCTCTCTCTCTCCGTCTTTTGTCTTTCTCTCCACCCCTCATCCTATCGTTTTCTTTATCTCCCTCTCTCTCTCTCGCTCTGATTTCACAGAATACAGGATGTAGTTAAGTGTGTTCACTAATTAACTAATTAACCAAGCACTAATTCTTCCTCATCAGCTAATAGTGCGGAGATTAAGTAAGGACGCGTGTGTGTGTGTGTCTGTGTGTGTGTGGTTTTTGAGTGTGTGTTAAATTATTAACCCCTCGTTATCAGGTGAACGTCAGGAGCTGAGGAAAGCCCTTATCATTGATCTGGGTAATCAGGGAATAATCGCTATCCCTTTTAAGAGGCAACAGTGAGCAACTGCAGGGTTTTCTTCACACTGTCACTCATGGTGCCGTTGTCTCATTTATCACGCCGACAGCATTTACAGCTAGGGACGCGACATGTGGCCTTTTGGCGTTCATATTTTGCTGCGAAATAGTTGCGATGACACGTTTTAATGCTTGGAATAAAGTGTGATTGTCGCGAACGCTCTCCCCAGTGATTCGCTTGGTGCTTTCTTCGGGTCCAGTTTGGAAGTTGCTGGGCTTGTTGCCACATGAAAACACCCTTCCGGCAGATTTGTGAGTTACACATCAAAGGCAGAGTGGAAAAAAAAAAAAAAAATGAAATGTGATGATAGGAAGCTTCACAACACGGCCCTGCTGGGTGTAATCACAGTTCATTGATATCCTATGAGGAAATCAAGGTGCGGGTAGGAGATACTATGGAGGAGTCTGCAGAACATTGATGAACAGTGAGGATAGTGAAGTCTTATGGTACCATTTCTGTCTGGATGCCTTTATTTGTTAGTCACCCAATTTTGAAAATTGTATTGATTGATTTGGGTGTGAAAGCAAACAACTGATTTATTTATTTTTTTTTTTTGCCAAAGTTTAGAAAATGCAATTGTCACTATTTGTAGCTGTATGTAACTATTATTTAGTTTCAATGGATGGACATTAGATAAGGTGACAATAGCATGCAGCGTCCCGCAAGGCTCCATTCTCGGGCCCCTATTGTTTTAGAAAATTTTGAAATAATTTTATGTGCACATACAGAAACTGAAAGCTATATATTTTCTAAAATATAATTTCTAAAAAAAGTGTTTTATTTTGTGTCTTGAGGTCCATTCAAAGCTGTGTGTGTGGTGTCATGTACCAAAAACACTCTCAATCCATTTTTACACGTTCATTTTCCAGCATCTCTCTGAGCCTTACCAAGAACAGGTTGTTTCGGTTGCTGTGTCTTTAAGGCTCATGAATATTAACGACCCCTCTGTTCTGATTGGCTAACCGTTTCAAGAGTGGAGGAAAACGAGGGGAAAACTCTCCGGTAATATATGATGGCAACTAGGGCTGAAACGATTCCTCGAGGAACTCGAGTAACTCGATTACTAAAAATCATCGAAAAGCTTCGATGCAAATTCTGATGCCGGTTTTCTCTACTTGCTTGTCTAATCCAGAGAGGTCTGACGGTCACAGCGCTTCCCACACACAGCGTAGCTCCTTCCCTCCGCTGAGAGCAGGGACTGTAGGATAGGGTCCACTTGTAATTGCTACCGGCGTACGCCGAAACTGGCCCGGGTGGGCGGAGTCAGCACTTAATATTAAAACGGGATGAGATGAAGGCTAGTAAAGAATGTATGTTAATTATGGCTATATGTAATGGCTAGTTAAGAACGTAAATCAATATGGTGGCTAGTTATGATGTCCCTAAGTTTTGCTCAAGAAAATAACCACAGAAAATAAAATGCTGCAGTCAATTTGTGAAAGCCTGAGCTTCATTCATGTTATTATTATGATAGTCACACACACACACACACACACACACACACACACACACACACACACCTACTCCCCTCACAGTGATGCATAAAATACCCCAGAAAGCAAAATATCAGGTGGTGTAAGTAGCAATTGGAGCCTAAAATGCACCAGTCGAATACAGCAGGTATATTCAGTTTAGTTTGATTGCAGTGAGTAGGGTCAGCAGGTGTAGGGCAACCCTTCAACATAGTAAATAAATGTACATTAGCCAGTCCTGAACTTGTATGATATTTAGGCCTAGTAATAAATATCAATAATAATTATTATTTCACCTCGTTTTCAGTAAATCACAGTGTCGTATGGACAGCTTCGTGCGGACAGCTTTTCTCTTTTGTATATTTACTATTGCTCTTTAATAAAGCAAAAGTATTTCTTTTCCGATTACTCGATTAATCAATGGAATAATCGGTAGAATACTCGATTACTAAAATAATCGATAGCTGCAGCCCTAATGGCAACCGCTCAACCGCTTTGAAAAAAACACTTAGTCTATTATTTCTTACAAAAATGATAATGCTAACCTTTGTGACGCCACAAAGTTACGGAAGTCCAAACGGCTCGTTTAGAGGCTCGCTTTTCTAATATGGATTGTGTGGATTTAGTTGGCGACCGTGCGTTTTGATACTTTCACCATGTTTAGATAGCACATCCAACTCCTTTATAATCACAGAGGCAAGGGGAATCCTGTTTTAGACCATATGGGACCTTTAAATAATGAGTTAAAGTTAGTGTTGCAATATCATGTAGGGCACAAAAAGTCAATTGAGTAAAACAGACTTTGACACAATCCAGGTGAGACGTTGGGGGGATCACAGTCTGCTTTCTCACATATACACACACACACACATCACACAACTTAAAGTGAGCACCAATCAGTTGAAACATTACAGTTTTTTCCCTCCGTGCATCATGGCAAATTCAGGTTGCTCAGTCGGGGTGAGACACTTCGCTCCCCTACACCTCATCACAGTTTACAGCACTTGAGAAAATAATTTTCCACAATTCAGCTGTTCTTTACTGAGCCGTATCACATTAATGAAAGAGAGGAAATGTTCTATTATTGTGAAGAACGGCACGAAGCTTCACACCTTAGCTGTGAATTATCACGCAGCTCTCTTCTCGTATTCAGATGTGCCGTGGGAGCGTACTGAATCTGCACTTGTTATGGGCCCGGTTCAAAAGAGACGCCTCTTAAAAGGGAATCAAACTTTTCAATACTATTACTCCCTGCCTTCTGCCACCAGCGATCTATAAACAACTGCCAGGCTGGATTGGTCGCACACCTGGGACACATCAAAGCCTTTAACTCCGGCTGTGACCAATAATAATTCAAATGTTGATAAATTTGGAGTGGCCGTGTTCTCATGAATTTGATTATGGGACGCAGAGCTGTTAAGGCCATTTCGGCCCTGGGGGTATACAATAAATTTCAGGACATCGCGGCCAGAGTGAGAGGCGATGGCGTGAGAATGGCCTCTAGAGTCACTCCAGTCTGTGTTTGCCGTGACAATGATTCTACTCAACAGTGTTTGCACTCAGAAATGTGCCCGAGTGGCCTGTTTTCATTGTATCACACACACTTCAACATCTCGTTTCTCCTTATCTCTCGCTCGCTCTCTCTTTGTTGAAGTCTCAGTCTGTCTGTCTCTCTCTTTCTCTCTCTCTCTAATCCTCTCTCTGTCTCACTGGGCTCTAAAAGCCATTATGTTAGAGTACCTACAACCTCATCGCGGCAAATAAATTAGTATATGCACACACACACACACACACACACACACACACCTTTTTAGCATTATTGCTATTACGATATTTGGTGTTCTCTTTTTCCCATGTGGGGAAGGCACTGGCAATAGCAGCTGTAGTCTATTCTATGAAGAAATGGTAATTTAACAGGAATTATTTATTGTATATTATTACCTAAGATGGCATGGGATCTGTTGATACTTGTGTTATGGATCAGTCTCTTCGTTCGTTCATCCATCCTTTACATGCAACACCTCATTTTGAAAATTAGACTGACTGGCCGAGAAGGGGAACGCAACAATTACAGGTCAATACAAGGTGACATATTCGTTTCTGATTGGACCAGAGGGGAACTGCATCATTCGTGGAGGGCGACATGTTTTCTGCTGCCTTGTTATCTAGTTATTTTGAGGATGACAGTGAAGCCAATGGAGAGATTTGTCTATTGGTTATAAAACTAAAACGGTATTTGGCTGTTAAATGTGTCCAGCTATTCACTTTAGTGTTTCCCTATCAAAATGTTAATGAACCCTATATGTACTTGTACAGATCAGCTTGTTGTAGAAGTAGTTAATGGTTTCTATACTGTTTCTATTGTGGCAAACATCAGCATGTTGCAGAACTGGTTAGACTAGTTTCTATACTGTTTCTCTTTAGGTCAGATCAGTATGTTGCAGAACTGGTTAGACTGGTTTCTATACTGTTTCTCTTTAGGTCAGATCAGCATGTTGCAGAACTGGTTAGACTGGTTTCTATACTGTTTCTCTTTAGGTCAGATCAGTATGTTGCAGAACTGGTTAGACTGGTTTCTATACTGTTTCTCTTTAGGTCAGATCAGCATGTTGCAGAACTGGTTAGACTGGTTTCTATACTGTTTCTCTTTAGGTCAGATCAGTATGTTGCAGAACTGGTTAGACTGGTTTCTATACTGTTTCTCTTTAGGTCAGATCAGTATGTTGCAGAACTGGTTAGACTGGTTTCTATACTGTTTCTCTTCAGGTCAGATCAGTATGTTGCAGAACTGGTTTGACTGGTTTCTCTGCTGTTTCTTAAACAAACAGAAAGATTAGAAAGAAATCAACATTTTTCATATTGAGCGTATCGGGGATCACTGTTTTCCGAAGTACAAAGACGAGACAAGAAAGCAAACACAATAGAAGAAGAAAATATGTATAGCATGTGTCTGAGAGGAAGAACTGTATGCTTTCAGTATGTTTGTGCGTCATTATTATCTCTCCTATCATATGACACACACACATAACAACACAAAGCGAGGCAGTCCTCTCTTATTCTTATTCCTCCGTCCCCTCTCTCTGTCTATTTATCTATCCATCAATGTCAAAGACGTGCATTTGTATGATGTGCGTGAAACCAAAGCAGTAAGGTAACAATATGCTTGAAGGCTGCGTCTCATTATTATACCTGCGATCCTGTCAAACGCGCACAGAAACACAAAGCAGTGTATTTTGATTTCCCTCCGCATATCATACACATACAGAAATCTAGAAGCTATATATTTTCATATCCGTCTTGATGGCGTTCTGCGTCTCATTCTCGGAGTCTGTCTATCCAGGAATGCCTGCTGATATCCCTCTGATGTCTAATGCTGTCTGAATGAGCACACCAGCCAGCAAACACGCACACACACACACACACACACACACACACACACACAAAATGCGTCGTCGAACTGACACTTCAAACAAAGCTTTTGTCTGCTGCCTGACAGCTATTCCTCTCTCCTTCCCCCTCTCCTCCTCTTCCTCCTCCTCCTCCTCCTCCTCCTCTCATTATCCCCCTCACTTCTCCCTGTCATTCCAACACACTCATCCCACCCTCGTGTCTTTCTCTCTCTCTCACACACACACACACGCACACACCGCAAACGCATTCAGGAATTTCTTCCTAATTGAGCTGCCTGGTTAAATACAGGTTAAATAAAATGGAAAGATTGGAAATATGAATGGCTTTCATCATAAGCGCACCACTTGAACCAATATAAGGTGTAATAATCAGCAGTGTTTCATTTCTGGAAGTAATAGATTAATAAGATGATTTATTCTAAAATAAATTGTCGTAATGACTGGCTGAGTGTCACTAATGAAGTGTAGGCTAAACTTTGAAGTAAAGAAAAATCAAGCCTGAAAACAAAATTTCTTGTCATTCTTACCATGATCTTGAACAGTACAGCTGAGATTTGTGAACATGAACATGAACAAAGGGAGAGGTAGCACTTAAAGGGGCCCTATTATAGGAATTCAAATTTTCCTCTATTTATATACATATATGATCAGAGATGTTTCATGAAGACATTGTTAAAATTCGATTTTGTTTGAATGGTTAAATTTAAAGTTACTGCATTTCAAAAATCCATCCTTTTTTCCAGGCAGTTTCAGACCAGCTCCAGTCAACGCATCACAGCTGGACTTGATCCTGATTGGCTCAGCTCACTAAAGCATTATTAAAATCCTTCCAGTCAGGCCAGTTTGCAGCATTTGAACTGGAAAGTCTCCACTCAGCAGGTTTACCTCAGTTGACCTGTTGTCGGCCAATCAGGGCCCAGTATTGAGACTGTTCATTCAATAAATTCCCTTTTAACTAAACAACATTAGCCATGAAAACTGGATAATCTGGGACCTTTAAGCTTAAACAACCATTCTATTGCTGCATTCATGTCACATGGGAAAGACAGTAGATAAGAGCATCCTACTTGAAAATACCCTTCACATTAGCTTTCAGCTTATAAATGCTACTTGGGAAAGTTTGGTGATGAACCCTGATTTCTCTGGCTTACTAAATTCTCACATCACCAACAAAGAAATACCTGCAGTCAAGTGTAGGGAATGATAAATATCAAATAAAACAAAATAAATGATTTTTACCTATATTTTAGTAATTTTGTCCCCAATCTCCAATTTTGTGATCTGAACTCTTAAAATGCCATGGCAGGACACAGCTAGTCGCGTCAGATGCATCACTCACTATGTGCATGTGTGTTAAGTGTGGAAAAGCTGATCACAAGCCACCAAAATAAACTTTGAACTGTCAAGTCGTTCAGACGGTTTTTCCCATATGACATGAATGCAGCACAAGTCTGCTCCAATTCATTTTCAATGAAGCAGCTCCAGACACGGTTGATGTCTTGATGACTTACACAGGTCCTCTGGATCTGATAGCAATACTCAGAAACTACAACACACTGATCTCAGTCCACAGTCCAGCATCAACATCTGTCAGCATGTGTGGTGTGTCCAGAAATTGCTTCATTTTTCTGGCATTTTACTGGTATCAGACTTCAGTGTTCTAGACCAGTGGTTCTCAACTGGTGGGTCTTGACCCAAAAATGGGTCGCGGGGCCATTTTGAGTGGGTCGCGGATGTCTGCGTGAAAAAAAAAAAAGTTGAGGGAAAAAGTCTACAGAATTTCTGATGCTGCGCTTTTATTTTGAAGGACATACCATGACACAGCGCGCATGCAGTAGCGTTTGCTGCCAGCGTTGTCATGACAGTAACGCGCTCATTCGAGCATTTGTAAACATGGTGAAACGCAAATACGACACCGACTACATTAAATATGGGTTTTCTTACATTGAGGACAAAAGAGAGGGACCAAAACCTCAGTGTGTTGTGTGCAGCGAAGTGCTGGCACATGAGAGCATGAAGCCGTCAAAAATGAAACGCCATTTAGAAACGAAACACTCCGCTTATAAAGACAAACCTGTTGAGTACTTTCAAAGACGACTCCAGGATCTGAGGGCATCGCAGAAGTGCCTAACGTCTTCATGTTCCAGGCGAGAGCAGCCACTCCGTGCATCTTACCACGTAGCTCACCGTATTGCAAAGTCCAAGAAGCCCCACACCACTGCAGAAGACCTTATCTTACCTGCAGCCGTTGACATGGTCAGAGAGGTGCTGGATCAATCTGCAGCGGATAAACTGAAGACCGTACCACTGTCGAATGATACCATAAGTAGGCGGGTTGAAGAAATGTCCGATGACATCAAACAACAGACCACAGCTCGCATCAAGGCAAGTGCTCACTATGCATTACAGATGGACGAATCCACAGACATAGCTAACCATGCGATTTTACTTGTGTATGTGAGGCATGTGTGGGAAGGGGACATGCAGGAGAATTTTCTCTGCACTAGAGATCTTCCCACCACTACAACTGCAGAGGACATTTTCAGTACTGTGGATTTGTACTTTGGTTCGGTGGGCCTAAGCTGGGATATGTGCGTCGGAATCACAACTGATGGCGCTGCCTCCATGACCGGAAAAAATCCAGGGGTGGTGAAGAGAATACTTGAAAAGGCACCGAATGCGACTTGGAACCATTGTTTTTTTGCATCAAGAGGCCTTAGCAGCCAAGGATACGGTGCCAGTGCTTCATGAAACTTTGAAAGATGTCGTCAAAGTGGTGAACCACATTAAACGGATCGCCAAGAACGCCCGGTGC
This sequence comes from Centroberyx gerrardi, assembly GCF_048128805.1. NCBI lineage: Eukaryota > Metazoa > Chordata > Actinopteri > Beryciformes > Berycidae > Centroberyx > Centroberyx gerrardi. The sequence continues at coordinate 6,856,871 of NC_136012.1, forward strand.
TTTCAAAAGCTGTGCGAAGACCTGGGCAGTGAGCATGTACAGGCGCTGTATCATGCGGAAGTTCGCTGGCTTTCGAGGGGAAAGGTACTCTCACGCTTCTACGAACTTAGAACAGAAATCGCAGCCTTCCTTTCGGAGAACAACTCGCCTCTTGCCGACCTGTTTAGCGGCGATGTGTGGCTCGCACAAGTTGCTTATCTCGCTGATGTGTTCGAACAGTTAAACACATTAAATGTGTCTATGCATGGGAGGGGACACAATATTTTTGAACAGTCTGATAAAATCGAGGCGTTCAAAAAGAAGATCGCATTGTGGGCGAATCATGTTTCCAAAAATAGACTTGACATGTTTCCCAATGCTTGTCGTGAGGCACAACAACTGGACACTGCAGGCAAAAATGCTCTGAAGAAAACTGTCACGGCACATCTCACTAAACTGCAGGATTGGTTTAACGACTACTTCCTGGAGAAACACGGGGATGGCGACTGGGTACGCGATCCCTTCAGAATCGATACGGAAAGCGCCACGTTGCCAAGCAACGAAGAGAGTCAGCTGGTGGAGCTCTCATGCGATCAGACGCTGAAAAAGAAATTCACTGAGGTAAGCCTCCCCCAGTTCTGGTGCGATACTGTGATGACTGAGTATCCATCCCTCGCCACCCATGCAATCAAAATCATCCTATACCATTCAGCACTACCTCTCTTTGTGAAAGTGGCTTCTCAGCTCTGGTCCAGCTGAAGACAAAGCAGAGCAACAGATTGGACATTGAGCACGACCTCAGAGCTGCTTTGTCTACCATCACCCCAGACTTTGAGACTCTTGTCAGGAGCAAAAAGCACCCCAGTTATCCCATTAGTTCCCCCAAACTTAGGTCTGTTATGTCAGCCTTATGATGAAGGGTTCAAGTAAAGTGCTACTGAATATTCTTCATAATACAATGCTGTTCAGTATGTATCCCCTGATAGGGTAATCTCTGCTACAGTTAAATTTAGATTCTTGAAACTTGATAAGCATCACCAGTTTAACTTGTTTAAAAAGCATATATACCTGTAATTCAAGATAAGTCTGCCTTTTTATTTAATTCAAGAAAAGTCTGCCTTTTTATTTCATATTTCATACAGTTCAATTTAGATTCTTGAAACTTGATGAGCATCACCAGTTTAAACTTGTTTAAAAAGCATATAGGCCTATGCCTGTAATTCAAGATAATTCTGCCTTTTTATTTCATTGGGTTTTTAGCCCTAGTTGCACTTTTGTTGCACTTTTTTTTGTTGTTTATTTCATGTTTTTAACAGTGCATGAAGGCATTGTGTATTACTGCACTATTTTTTTGTGAAATAAATTTGAGTGGTTCAAAAATTTCAGAAATTTGGGTCGCGACTTAATGACTATGGAAAAATGTGGGTCCTGAGGCTAGACCAGTTGAGAACCACTGTTCTAGACTATATACGTATATGTGGAAGATTAATAATTTTTCTCCAAACCCATCCACATGCCTAGACACTGTAAATATGTAATTTTTTGTCTTTCTCATACTCTCATATTCCTCATGTTATACATTGCACATATTTTGATTTTTCTGGGGTTTGGTAGATTACTTTCAAAATGTATGCCATTACAATTAAAATTGTAGTCAGTAATGTATTCTGATTACTTTCAGGTTATTTTGCCATATTTGAGGTATAAAGGTACAGTTACAAAAAATACTAAGTTCAGGAAATGTATTTCAGGTTTGCATTCCAAAACCAATTTTCTTCTGTGCCACATTTTATAATGCTGTAGAACACCTGACACTTCAATAGTATATCTGTAATCAGAATACATCATTTTTTAGGTAGTGTAACAGAATACAGTTACATTTTTTTTTTCATTTAGAACATGCAAAGTTGTTACAAGTATTCCTTTACTATAGTAAACTGTATCCATTTTTATAATTTTCTAATTCACCTTTTTCGAAATGCAAAAGTCTTACACTGTCTTTCTGTCTCATTAAGTTCTACTGCTTCTTCTACTTCTTCTGCTGCTCCTATTAATACTTTACCATACCTTTTTTGCACATTCATACATTTCCACTTAATTTTTTCTAATGGTAAAAATGTCAGTTGCACATGTTTCTATAACCCCCATTTGCTCTATTCCATATCCTATTTTTCTTGAATGTATCCTATTACTACTTGCTGCTGCAGCGGCCCAATTTCCCCATAGGGATCATTAAAGTTTCATGTAATCTAATCTAATATACTTAAACGGTAGTAGTGTTTAAACCTTCATTTATCAAGGGAAGAACTGTTGAGCATGTGTGTGTTCTTTTTACACCGCCCTGCTTCATGTTTATACACTTCCACACATTCACACTGAGGGGGGGGGGGGGGGGGTCGGTGCCTTGCTCAAGGGCACTTCAACAGTAGTTGTTGAGGAAAGGGAAGAGTGTTACCCATTTACTCTCACCGCATTTTCATTTCCCTAGTCAGGGAAATGTGTGTGTGTGTATGTGTGTGTTTAGTTATCAGGGGAGCACAGCATAGCTCCGCTGAGATTAAATTCCCAGAGCTTACTGTGGCACTCTGGCTATCAGCATTACTTCAGGACACACACACACACACACACACACACACACACTCACACACACACACACACACACACCCTCACACACACACACACACACGCACAGAAGTAAAGGAGAGTGGTAGAAAGTGGTAGAAAGAAAGCTGCCATCGCTACATTTTCATTCACAGAAAATATCAACATCGACAGTATGCCCACCGCTGATATCGCCACTGTTATTAATCCCCAACCATCCATCCATCCATCCATCCATCCATCCATCCTGTCTTTCTTTCTTTCTTTCTTTCTTTCTTCTACCTCTCTGGGCAAGTGAGGAGAAACAAGGAGACACTTTGATACCATTGGATTTGACACTATAGGCTTTGTTCTGTGGAAGTACTGTATATTATTGTGAATTATTTATTTCCAAAGCTTTTATAAAAGGACAATCCACCTTAAAACAGATGTTTTTCCTATGTTCTCAGACATTTCAGTCGATATCTGTTGTTCGTGCACGGCTTTTCTCCCAAAGCCAGAAACCAGAGAATAAAGCCTCTAATCTGTGTCAACAACACAAGACGGACCAGACCTGGATCTGCTCCATTCACAATGAATTGGAAACTGACTTGTTTGTTTGAGGTGAAACTAGGAGACAGTTTGGTATTGTTGCAACGGGAGGATGCTGTCTGACTTCCAATGACTCGGAGATGAAATCTGGAATCTATTTGACCGTCTACATTTTGGGCATATTCACTGATGTTCTCCAATGCCACAGTTACACTTGTCTTTTCAATTTGAATTTCACCATGTGATCACGCCAGGAGGCATAAATTGGTCAGGTTTGAAATGCATCCTGGCCAGATCAGATGACAAAACGCATTGAGCAGGCAAGTGCAATGTGGCCAAAAACTCTGGCTTGTAGATGGAAAATAAGCATTACCAAGACGGCTGAAAATACAGGTTGATTTTACTTCAATGTTTACAAGAATTATGAATGTAAACAAAGATTTTACTGCCTCAAAATATGTGTAAATCTGTTTAGCTGTAATGGGCAGCAATTTATGAAAAGCATCCAGTCAATTGCAAAACTAAACAGATACTGTATTTTACTGCCAAAGAAAGAAAGAAAGAAAGAAAGATGAAATATAATCACTCATTCAGATCATTCCACATTATTGTGATTAATTTTGAGGTATTTTGACTGCGCCTCATGGCCTGGAATCAAACACGAGTCTGGATTCAACTGCTTACTTCAACTAAACACCAGTGAAATTAATCCATTTGTATTCTTTCCAAATGAGTTGCTGAGTTATATTTCGAAAGCTATTTTTTAAGGATGTTGATTTGCAATATTGGATATGCATTGTTATGCAGCTGAAGAGTGCTTCTTTTTTTTTTTATGTCAATTCTATGGAAATTTCAGTTTGAAATGTGTTCAGTGTGAGATTGTGGCTGCATTTCATCATCCTGTTTGCAGCTGGTTTGCAGCTGACATGAGGGTTAAGGCTAGGAAAATATTTATCATCCAGCATTTCCATAGCGCTGTTCCTTTACTGAGAGAGTCAGGCAGTTTGCTGTGCTGGTTCAGGTGTGCAGAACGGTTCATTAGGCTAATTGTTCCACAAGACTGCTAAGTGGGAAATCATTTCTCAGCATGTTTTAGACCAGAATGTAAGCAAACCAGCTCAAAAATACATTTAAGAATTATTTAATTGTTGCAATTACAGTCAACTCAGTCAATTGAATTAAGACAAGATGAAATTTTAAAGATCACTAAAGTGGGTCATTGCAGCAGTGATATACATACATGGATTTACATATACATATATGGATTTACAGACTACTAACAGTGTCAAAGTTCCTAGTATCAGCTGCCTTCCTCTCTCCTATGGAGAACACAGTAGCGTTAGGCTAGCTAGCTTGCTAACTAACATTAGCAACTGAGCCGTTAGCAAACATACAGCAGCTTATAGCATATTACACACATACATAGAAGCACTGCTTATACAATGTGCTTTATTATAAAATGCTGGAGTATGTTGTATGACAAACATGAAAAGATTTATCTATATGTATTGCTGTATACATCGCTGTATTGTAACAGTCCAGGCAAGCTAACAGACAAAAGGCTAAGTTCTAGGGTTCTAAAATGAAGAAGTAGGCTAATTGAAACTCGAACTTGAACATGAAGAAAGAATAAATTGCGGCTAAAATGCAAAGATTTATAGTTTAAGTTAACTAATCACACTAATACTACTTTTTAATTATATACTGCTCAAAAAATAAGACAGTTGATGTGTACAAAATGACTTTTAGGAGTAGAGTGACTCAGTTCTGATTGAGTTTGCTGCAGTAAAAAAAGCTAAAAAAAAAAGAAAAAAAAAAAGTGTTTAATTCAATGGTGTTGAATAAAGAGCCAGTAGCAGGCTAATGACAGGTAGCGCTGTAGTCTGATCCCGGCTTGTGTCTGCACCATGCTGGGAAATAAAGGCTGTATGTGTTAATTACCTCGTCTGACCTGATTCCCTCTATAATGCATGTCTAGTGCGTGAGAGACAGAGACGGAGACAGTGATCTGTGGCAGGGGACAGCAGTGTGTGTCTGTGTGTGTGTGTGTGTGTGTGTGTGTGTGTGTGTGTGTGTGTGTGTAGGTGTGTGTGCGTGTGTGTGTGTGTGTCTAGTGGCATGACAGCTCTGTCAGTTATCTCTCTGCACTGACGGACAACGCACATGTCAACCACCGGTCCCCACGCACACAATGATTACATCTGTACAGCTGTCACACACACACACACCTCACCTGTCAATCATTTTGTCTCAAATTCCCACTGCTCTCCCTCGCTTTTCGCTCATCCTTTCCACCTTCCTCCCCCCCCCCCCCCCCCCCGCCTCCCGCCGCTCTCTCTTTCATCATTCTGTTATTTTTCTTTCCTTTTTAAGAAACTTGTCTGTTGCCCTGGAACTGGGGCTTTTTTTTTTTTCCTCCCAGGAGTCTCTCTGTGATTTTCTCTCTCTCTCTCTCTCTCTCTCTCTCTCTCCTCTCATTCCCTCTCCGTTCTTTCTCATTCCAACTCTCTCATCTTGATGATGGATTAAATATTGAAGGCAAAATCTGGGGGAGAGAGAGAGAGAGAGAGAGAGGGGGGGGGATCTGCTAATTGTGTTGATGGCTGATTAGCTGGCCTGTCTCATCTCTCTGCAGCGGGTTGTGTTCAAACAGGTTGGCCCTTCGTGGGTCAGCGGGCTGCAGTCCCATGCGTCCCTTGTATTTCAGACTCACACACATGCTCGCGCAGACTTTGTACCTCTGAGACGTGAGTTTGACTGCCAACCTGTTGATTTCTCAGTGGAGGAGGGTGACTGAAAGAGTGGAGCAGGATAGGCCTCGCTATTTTGCGAGGTAAAAGGTAGAGACGGGACGATATTCAATATGGAGTTCACGATTCAATACAACGATACGCTACGATGTAGTAAATAAAAGTTCAGTGACAACAAAGTCTGACTGTGCAGAATTATGTTTATTTCTGAGACACGGATATTTCTAGCAATGTCATTGGCTTGCTAGAATGTAAACAACAATTTAAAAAAATGTCATTACAATATTCAAATAATATATTTTCAATGGAGAGCTTGTGAAATTGTGATGGGAAAGCGTCTCATTTGTGATTACTACAGCAGGATCAAATCTAGCTAATATCACAATTTATTTTTCTGCCCCATGATACGTATTGTCACATTTTTGTATCGCGCTATATTGAAATTTGATGTATCGTCCCATCCCTAGTTAAAGTGCATTGGCTGAAAATATATGGCTATTTAAGGACAATACCACCCTCCCTATTCCCTACAGGCCAACCTCTCCCCCGCTTCCAGTGCATTCCTGTCATTGTTTACTGTGAACTCTCCCATATGCCGTAAAATATAATTTTTAATTATAGCCACAAGCGGTCACTTCAGGTTACAGCTGTGTGGGAATGTTGGAAGATTAGGTTTTGACTCTTACTGCGAGTTTTATTGGGCTCCATCCAATGACACTGTGACAGGACTTAACTGCATCCATCTCTCATGTCTTGCAGTCCTGTGTGGTTGAGCGGGGACACTGTGTCACGAACACTGCCTGGATTAGGAGCTCGGTTCCCACCGGGCCCACCTACGCTAAAAATGGATGCACTCCTGAATAAAAGCAGCCACCAATGGCATATGTTGCATCATATGATTAACCTTGCTATAAATAGATAGAAAAAAAGTCTAAAAGTGCTGCCATTCGAGAGTTCTGACTTTTGCAGTACGACACCGACTCACATTCATCGGTCAGTAGCATCCATGTTGTTCAGTTGAGTGGGATAGTTTTTATAACACTTATGTATTTCAGTCCATTTCAGCCATGCACCACCTTTGGTATAGATATGAAGAGTTTGACTCTAAAATCATATATCTAACTGCAAAATATGACACTGGCATGACAGAAAAGAAATATCGACTATTAAGAAAATATGATTAATGATTACTGGCATGAAAGTACAGCTCAAATATACATATATACAAATTGGATATAGTTGAAGTTATGAGCCTTTTACTTAAAAAATAGTAACATTTTAGAGGATGCAATCAACTAAATAATGTTGTAATATTGAGCAGTTAACGTCGTAGATTTTTTTCTCCAAATTAGATCAGTTATGTTTTGGAATGAAACCTTTCACATGCTCTAGAGAAATAAATGTTTTCAAAAGATCAAAAATGTCCAGCTTCAATGGTCCTGAGGGAAATCGATAGGGCAAGGATAGCTGGATTTTTATATCTGTAAGACCACCATTACAACCATTACAGCCGTTTGGGTTTGAAACCCTTAAAGGAAAACTCAGATACTCTCACACTGTTAGTTACCATCAATCTGTGATGTTAAGTGCATTCCAGGAGTCAGCCAAATACCACCAGCTGCACCAAAGTCCCCATAACTCCAGTTAAGAACGTCCTCTGTGGTATTGTGGCTTCTATGCAAGGATTATCAATTCATGTGTACTGAAAAATAATCTATGTGCAGCATGTAGCATTTTACCACAAGACCACAGAACAATGTCAGAGAGACAGTTTTGATAAGTCTAAATACTGTTTTTAGCAACTTAAAATATACCATTCGACCACACTGACCAAGTTGGGTATTTCCACCTACTTATCCCCTCCTTAAAGGAACAGTTCACCCAAAAATGAAATTTTGGTCATTGTCTACTCACCCTGTCACTCAAACTGTCAAAAAATGACCATAAAACTACTCCAAACAGCTTGTGCAGTAAATGTAAATATTGGACTTTTGGACTCACAGTGCAATTGTTTGGTTTCAGAACACTTGGATTATGCTGAATGAGCTGTTTGAAATAATTTCAATTTCAATTCCAATCATTTTTAATTTTTTCCCCTTTTTGGAGCTCTAAAGAACCATTTCCAGGCCATTGTAGTTGTTTTGTAGAAGGCTAACATGAAGCTGAACTAGCTAACTCGCTGTGTGTTGTGTGGACATATAAACTTCACTAGTGTTTAGACTGACATGAGGGTGAGTAGATAATGAGATAACACATTTTTATTTTGGAGTGAACTATTCCTTTAACCTCTTATTTTACAGAAACCTCCAACCTCTTCCTTTTTTGTCACTTTTTGTCACTTTTCTCTGTTATTTCATGTAGCAGGACTCTGCTTGCTACCCTCACATGTTAGGATTTAGGTTATTTTCCTTCACCAGCTGTTCTGGTCACATTGTGGGAAAAAACATTTCAGCAAACTGCCCTTTGCAGGCCCAAAAATGACTTGTATTCTCATTAAAACCAATGAGTCTCATTAGCTGGAAGCTATGTGTTGGCCTCAATGAGGAATGCTAACAAGCTGTTTTCTCTGTGTGTCCTCCCAGTCATCTGGAGACGGAGCGCAGCGCCCTGAAGAGAAGAGAGTGGGAGAGGAGGAACCAGGAGGTCCAACAGGATGAAGACCTGTTCTCAACCGGATTCAACTTGTTTGGAGAACCATACAAGGTGAGAAGGATGGATGGATGGATGGATGGATGGATAGATGGATGGATGGATGGATGGATGGATGGATGGATAGATGGATGATGGATGGATGGATGGATGGATAGATGGATGGATGGATGGATGGATGGATGGATGGATGGATGGATGGATAGATGGATAGATAGATGATGGATGGCTGGATGGATGGATAGATGGATGGATGGATGGATGGATGGATGGATGGATGGATGGATGATGGATGGGTGGATGGATGGATGGATGGATGGATGGATTTAAAAGTCTATGAAACACTGGCAACATTGTGGGACAATTAGTGGGGATGAGATGCTCTTCTCTATTGCAGTCCACTTTGTGATTTATATATTTATACATAAAAATCTTGCCTAGTGCAGCTTTAAAACAATTAAGATGGGCAACAATGCCAATAATTCTGACTATACTGAATATTCTGTTCTGTTCCATTCTGTTGTAAGGCAGCAGAGATGCAACAATTTTGTTTCTTTTTTTAGTTGAAAGTGGGCTAGTTATGCATGAAGTCCAGGGCCATTATTTTTTTGCGCAGTCTGCCCCTGTGTAAAGAATTGATTTTGGTTTGTTAACTCTCATTTGCTACAGCCAGACACTTCAGCACTTGGTTATGCCACCAAGAGTATCGGCCTTGGGACAGACTGGGTTTGAATCCTGACGAAATATGATTAACTGTTGCTGTGTCTGAACACAGAGGACTCGAGGGCTCTTCAGCAAGAAACTGCTTGAAGTTTCTGGGTGAAGGAAGGCAGCACATAATGTTCCGATAATGAATCTAATCCGAGACGCCTCCATACTCCAACAAATTGTTTCTGACTAATTAATGCAATGAAATCCGGGAACACTACTGGTCCGATTTTGCCAAAACATGGAGGGACGATGTATGTTTGCAGTGTCTTCTAGAATTTAAAAATGTTCACTCATTGGCCTGATGGGGGCGCTATCCTATCAAAAAAGACAAGACACAAGACTACACACATCTAGCTATTCTTACAAATTACACTGATTAGCTTAATGAGAGTGCTATAATTAAGGGTCCAATTGACATGAAACTTGCTACAAACATCCGCTGTCCTTACAAATTTCACTGATTGACCACGAGGGCGCCATAATTAAATGTCAAAATTTTAAACACAAACATATCTCAAACTCCACTGGTGCGATTTTGACGAAACCTTGAAGGATGATGCATTTTAAACAATTACACTGATTGGCCTGATGGTGGCGCTATAATCAAAGGTCAAAATTTCGAACTCTGAAAGGCTGTAACTGCTACACCACTGGTCCGATTTTGACGAACGTCAGAGGGATGATGCATCTCGTCACTGGTTGGCCCAGGGGGCGACTGCATCATTCGTGAGGGACGACATTTTTTTTGTTTACATCTTTCTAACCAATCGTCTTCCTCTATACACTTTCCCAGTTCATCCATTGCCCCTGCTTAACTTGACAAACTGCTCTGGCACACCTCGCAGCTTCCTACTGCTGATTTATTTGCCCTACTACCAATTTCATTTTTCTAAGGGTGTTGCTCTGCCCCATACAGGTTTGTGGATTTACCAAGGCTTCTGCGACCCCATTGCACTTTCTCTATGTCTAAGTGCCGGTTGACCTTGCCGAGCTGCTCCTTTACCGCTCTGTTTCAGCCCTATTTCATTATAATCATCACATGCTATTCATGTAGCCTTTAAACCCAGTTTCTCTCTCTCCTTCACCCTTTGTCTTTCCTGTCCTGTGTCTATCTCTCTCTCTCTTTTGCCTTCTCTCTCTCTCCCTCTCCTTCTTCTTCTTCTTCTCTCCTCCTGTCTATCTATCTGGCTGTCCGTCACTCTCTGCCTCTCTCTGCCTCTCTCTGCCTCTCGCCACTATTCTTTCTCTGTCAGCTATTAGCTAATCCCTCTTCTAATCCTGTTAAAGAGCGCTATGCTGTTAGCAGCTATTTGGGATGATCTATTCACACACACACACACACACGCACACACACACACACACACATACACACACACACACACACACACATAGGTATTCATTCCTCCCCTTCTCCTCTGTTTTCCATTTTGCTCTTCTGTAAATGTGTTTTCTGTTCCTCTTCAGCCACCAAATCTTTTATTCATGAGCCCGAGATGGAGAAGAGATGGGCTAATTTATTCACAGCTAACTTTGGCTCGCCACGGTGTGTGTGTCTGTGTGTGTGTGTGTGTGTGTGTGTGTGTGTGTGTGCACGTAGTGTTTGTGCCTGTGTGTGCACACAGAAATTACATCTGTTAAGATTATTTAAATGCAATTCCCTACTTTCTTGTATCATTCTTTGGTAAAAGAGCCTTGATTCCTTGCCCTGTTTGCTTTTGACTATTTTCACGGTGTTTTCTGCTTTATTAGACTGTAAAAAATGAAGGATACACTGAAGACAGACATGGTAGATGAGACAGAGAGTGAGTTACAGACGTGCGATAAAGGTGATGAACGCTATTTCAATCCACATGGTTGTGAGTGCATGCTCTGTGCAGACCGCAGAACTAAAACGGTGTGTTGTCGTCTCAAACTCCCGTTTCTTTAGCATTACTGGCAGTTTAATTTTGCTGTTGGTTGTGTGGCTTTCACCAGGGAACCAAACAGTGCATTTCTGTTTCACCTGCTCAGACCACTTTAGACCACACTCAGACCAACGAGCAGTCCGATTATGATTATCATAAATCACATGGATATGAATTACCCTCGCACGGAAATAAATTACCCTCAAATGATGTTTACATTGCCCTCTATTAGAGCAAATACTAGGGTGGTGTTACGTTAATTTGTAAGGTTGCGTTGAAGTGCATCTTAGCATGGCCTGTATCTCACACACACACTCCAACACATGCTTACACACACACACACACACACACACACACACACACACAAGGCCTCTCCATGGATCATTGCCTGTTATTACGTTATTATTTGGTTATTGACTGAAGCTGTTTCCTATTAGTTTGCATTGGGGGAAAAAAACGGCCAGACATAAGCAAGATTCATGCTTCCCAGGGAAGTTGGTTGTAAGAAGAATGAAAACTGGTCATGCCTTTTTTTTCTTGTGAATTTACGAGTGATGCACAATATGTGTGAATTGGACAATCACACTTTTTATGATCACTAGGAAAATAAAAGTAGTTTAAGAATAGAATAACTGTGAATGATTGGTGTTAAGTAAGTGGCTTGTTAATAATTATTTAGTCTAACTTAATACTCTTTTCAAAAGTATTGTTACTTTGTATTGTATTGTATTATATGTTACTTTTTCAAGCCTCTCCAAATATAGCCAATTGCATCCTCTCTTCAAAATTGGGTGAAAGGTTTTTTTTTCCATTCATTTCAACCATAAACTCTCGTGCAACATTATTTGACTCTATCGCTCCATGTTAACACAGGGTTAATTAGTTGTGAGTGCAGGTTGTGCAGTGCCTTGTCTGTGAACTGTGCAGGTCATGTACGACAAAATGACACGGCCATATTTCACATTGATTTAATTGAATATTTTCAATGATCGTCATTTGTCTGTAATTCATGATAAAATGTCATGATTAAATTACAGGCTGTAGATCTTGCATAATTCAACAATTAATAAATAATAATTCTATAATTGACGGCTACACATTTCATTGTTCAGGTAGAACTGCGAGTGTACTAGGCTGAGAAAAAAAAAAATTACCTGTCTTCACTTCCTCCTTCTCTTCTAACACCATGGTGTCTTTTCAGAAGACTCCGGTGCCAAATATAACCTGCTGAAACCGTTAATTGCCTTTGTCCTTTCAAAAATGCCAAATGATCAAACCATGTAGTTTCATCATTAAAGGGCCTGACAGCTACTGGCACAAATGTCCTCATAAACCGTTCTGAGGAACATCTCAGCATTACCATACAGCTGAAGGTGCTGCAGTTCCAGCTGAGCATCATATATCAGTAAAGTCCGCCCCGTCCTGCAAGTTCTCCTCTCTGTGACGAGCGCTGGTGAATCTGGGGTCAGGCTAATAATGGCACCTGCCCTATTAATTTCGCTGCTCCAGCCTGGACCGGGCCTTCTTAAGGGTGGCATGTGTTTAATTAATCATTTCATCCAGATGTCTGGTCAGTGGTCACCCTATCTATCTCTCGCTGTCCCTCTCCAGACTAGTAAAGAGGGCATTTCACTAGAAAAAAATGGAAGACTTAATTAGTGCTCTTCTCTTTCTCTCTCCCTCCCATCTCTCCCTCTCCTCCTCTTCCTCTCCTCCCAGACTAATAAGGGTGATGCTTTGGCCAGTCGGGTCCAGAACACACTGGGCTCCTACGAGGAAATGAAAGACCTTCTAACCAGCCATTCCAACCAGAGCCACTTGGTGGGAATCCCCAAAGGCAGCGGCACGGCCAACAACCTGCAGACCCCGGCCACCTCCACAGCAGAGAGACCCGCGATCGAGTCCCACCAGACGCAGCTCTTCAACGAGGGGCTGAGAGGAGGAGGAGGAGGAGGAACAGGAGGAGGTGGAGGAGGAGGAGGAGAAGGAGGAGGTGGGGAGAAGAGGACGGGAAATTCGTCTTTTTCGTCTTCGACCGTCACCTCCATGCAACCGCCGGCTTCCACTCCGTCGTCGTCGTCGTCGTCGAGTCAGAACTCCAAGAAGTCGCGGAGCTCCATGGAGTGGTCCAGGGGAAGCCACGGAGCGAGTGCCCCAGGAGCGGGCCTCGTTCTGGGGTTAGGGCAGGGCCAGGGCCAGGGCCAGGGCCAGGGCCAGGGCCAGGGCCAGGGGGCGGGAGCTACGGGCGGAAGAGGCAAGTTGTCCTCGTTGGAAGAGCAGCAAATGCAAAGGCACGACGAACTGTTTAGCTCGCTGAAAGACGAACTGGGCCTAAAGGGAGACTCGAGCCCTTCCTCCTCCTCCTCTTCCTCCTCCTCGTCTTCGTCCTCCTCTGGGAGAAGACATTCGTCCCACCCCTCCAAAACCCTCCCTCTCCCAGGTAAGACCTCCATAGAAAGGCTTTTAAAAAGAACAAAACCAAGGTGAATTCTCACCTCAAAAGAACCAACAAAAAAAAAATGTAATTTGTTAGCAGAAAGTGAATCTTGAAGAAAGTTTTACCAAATGTGGAAGTGAGGAGTGAAAACTAGTAAGTATGATAGAGGATTAAAACCAAACTGCTGATTTTCCTGATGATACCAATAGACTTTGATACTTTATTGCAACAGTGAGGTTTTTCCAGGTTTTGTCAGTTTATTCCAGCTTCATGAGTCAAGAATGTGGTTCATGAAACTTGGCTAATAGCAATCTTACAAAACAACAAAAACATGGCACTTGAACCTTTTTTAATATTCAGATGTTTTGATATTCATGATTAATTTGTTTCGTTGCATTTGCTTGAGCTATGAGTAATTTCAGCGATGTAAAAAAAAAACTGTACCACCTTTTGGCTAGATGATTTCTGAAAATTAACATCTGCGTCCGACGATAACCATGTCTTTTGGTTGATTTCTAAACAACCGAGCTACACATAATTTGCTTTGATTGTGATTGGCCCCGTCCATCTGGGAGAGAGAGTGAATTTTTTTGTCCAACCTTCACTAGATTTTGAATCAATGACAGGTGTTGCTTTGGTAATTTTTGGGAGAATAGCCCCTAACTTTTCGTGTTTTTTTCTTTCTTTTCCTTTTCACAGACGGTGGCCATTTCAGATCCTCCACCATGGAAGGCAGCCATTTTAAGTCTTCCACAAACACCGAGGGCGGTGCACATTTTAAAACTTCCCCGTTCGAAAACGAGGCGGGCTCTCACCTCTCCTCCGCCTCCTCACCTTTAGCTTCCACGTCGGTTCTGACCACGCCCACTCCCGGTCTAACCACTCCCACATCTGGACTGACCACGCCCACCTTCCCGCCCGGTAGCCTATCGGGGAAGCCGATTGCGGTGCAGCAGAAGCCCACGGCGTACGTTCGACCGATGGATGGCCAGGACCAGGCGCCCAGCGATTCTCCCCAGCTCAAACCCCCTCTGGCGGCCACAGAGGGCTACAGCAACAGTCAGGCGTACGGAGGAAACGCCGTGAACGTGAAGAATAAGTTGCCCAAACTGAGTCTCAGCCACACCGGGGAGGTAAGAAAAAGAGATCATTTTGGCAGTTTTAGCTTTATGCTGTTTGTTAATTTTTGTCAATTCAAGTCAAGTTTTTTTTATAGCACTTAATCACAGTTCCAGTGTCAAAGGGCTTCACAACACCCACATGATGAAAACAAGTCAAATGTTAATCATCTCATCTAAATTGGTTCAATCAACCTTGTGGCCTGGTAACACTTTACAGTATTGTTTATCATCTTGTTGCAGAATGGGGAATTGTTCATTTCCTCATCATTATTTAACACTAATTAATAATTAGTTGAAATGATCCCAATTATGAGAATATCATTCTATCCTTTAATGGCAGGCCAAATAATGTTGACACTTGCAATTTATAATGTTTATGAATATTTTACAAATCATTAGTTATTAATCATTTATCAATACAAATTAAAATTGATAAATACCAAGATTATTAACTAAAGCAATCAAAAGTTGTGGATATTTACTTAACAGTTATGATATACTAGTTTGATTTATCAATTTTAAAAACAAACTACTTCTTAGTAAACTGTTAAGTGATTATAAGTAAATATTAATTAATGATCAATTCACCCTTTATTTACCATGCTTATTTTTAAGTGTTATCTTTATGTTGTATTGTCACTATTCTTTACAATTAAAACTTGCTACAATGTAACCAACTGCTAAATATAGTTAACAGCTTTGACATACTTAAAGGAATAGTTCACCCAAAAATGAAAATGTATCTAGCCTGTACTCATTATCTACTCACTTTCTCAGTCGAAACACCGGTGAATTTGTATGTCCACCTAACACACAGTGAGTTAGCTAGCACTGCTCCGTATCAGCCTTCTCCAAAACAACTAAAGTGTCTGAGAACTGGTTCTTCAGAGTTCCTAAAAGTTTCATGGCTCTAACCGTAATTACAATATTTCCGACAGCATTTGCAGGCAGCATCTGCTTGCTACTGTTGTGACAGTTGGCAGGGTGCGGACTTCTGGACCCACAGTGCAGTCGTTTGGCTTCAGAACACTTGGATTATGCTGTTTGGAGTTTTTTGCCCTTTTTGGAACTCTAGAGAACAAGGACCAGACACTTTAGCTCTTTGACACAGAGCAGCACGAGCAAACTTATGTGACTCATGTGGATAGACAAACTTCACCAGTGTTTCAACTGACATGAGAGAAGATAATGACAAAATTTTCCTTTTTGGCTGAACTATTCCTTTAAAGTGCATAGGACATAAATCATTTTTTTTGTCTTGTTACTTCTTTGACAACAAAATACAAAAAAAGAAAAAAAGATTCAGTCAAATTATTTTTTAGATATCATGCCATTTAGTTTGGGTTTCATTTCATCATATATAAATGCATTGTTGATATACAGTATATTTAGCGTCAGAATTTTTGTCTATGGACTTAGCAGTTGATATGTAATATTACCCAGTCGTGCATTTCTTTCCATTTCCCTGCTGAAATATCTCCCTGCCAACTAGGAAGCACCTAACATTATCTGAATTCAATTTAGTATAAATCATGCCTAGTGGGGCAAAACTAGAATGTAAAATGAATTTATGAGCGTCTGCTTTAGGTGTGCTTCTGATGTAACAGTAACAAGAACTCATGTGATCCCTCGTTCACTTGAATTACAATTTAATTCCTATTATTTCATTAAACAGTATGCCTACTACTTGAGCATAATTAATAGAGAGCACTTCATTATTGAGGTGAATATTCACAGTTGGGTAATTGTAATGTCAAATGAATCTGACACCTCACACTCCTCCACAAGGCTCTCATTGACTTTCTTTCTGACTCGCTCGCTCACTCTCTGGCCTGCTCTCTCTCTCTCTCTCTCTCTCTCTCTCTCTTTATTTGTCTTTGTCACTCTCTCTATCACTCTCTCTCTCTCTCTGTCTGTCTATCACTCTCTCTGTCTTTATCACTCCCTCTCTGGCTCTATCTCTCTCTCACTCACTCTCCTTTTAAAAACAGCAAGAAACACCAAGCTTGATGACGTACGTGTGTGTGTGTGTGTGTGTGTGTGTGTGTGTGTGAGAGAGAGAGAGAGAAACTAGTTGACAGGCGAGTAGTCATCCATATCGAGCGAGCCAGCTGTTCCCATGCTTTGATAGAGCTGGTGTGTGTGTCAGTATGACTGTGTGTGTGTGGGTGTGTGTGTGTGTGTGTGTGTGTGTGTAGCACTCCAAATGAGCCTGAGATGAAGCTTCGAGCATATGGCGCTGAGAAGGAGAAAGCAAGGGAGAGCGGGGAGAGGGAGGGAATTAAAATATATTTTACTTTCAGCACTTATGGAGGGCGAGAAAGAGAGGAAGTATATTCACGGCTATGAGTGATTTACTTAAAAAAAAAAAAAAAACAGCAGACTTTTTACTATTCTCTCTCTCACTTTGTTTCTCCCACTCATGCATGGATGCTCTGTTATCACCTGCTCACCATTTAGTTTTCACTCCTCTCATATTTATACCAGAGAGAGATTATTGGAAGGGAGACGGAAACTCAACACTGAAATGGCAGGGAAGGGAGGTGGAGGAAGAAAGGAATATGAGGAAAAAAGGGGAGAAGATGATGAAAGGAAGGAAGAAAAAAGGAATATGAGCAAAAGGAGCAGATGACGAAAGGGTGGAGGAAGAGAGGGATATGAGGAAAAAGGGGAGTAGGATGACGAAAGCATGGTGGAAGATGAAGATTGACTGATTTCAACAACTTCTCGCTGGTGTATTTGTTCTTAGCGTGGTTGCCATGTTGTCTGTTATTATCATATGAATTATTGTATTTGTTGGTTTTGTTGGTTTTGTTTGTTTTGGGGCCCAAGTGCCCCTCTGCTCTCCAATCTATAGTCTGCAACTTCAACAGCAAGTAAGGAGATTGAATCAGAAAGTGGAAGGATTGCTATTTATTTTATGCTATGAAATAGAGGTAAAAATTGCCCTACTTTCAATCAAATTTTTGATTTGTGAATTAAAAGTTGACATTTTAACCTTTTAAACTTTATCCAGTAAAAGTCAACTACTGTAATCAAGTATATAAAATAATATAAAATAGTGAGAAAGTATATAATTTTGGATTTGAAACTATTAAAGTAATTACTTTCATTTGGGCAATATATCAATGGTATTCATAAATGACAATGTAAGTGTCACATTAACACTTAAAAAAATCCACAGGATTGAATCAGCACTGATGAATGTTCCATATAACAGTTATGAAATTGGTTCAGGCATCATGAATGTGTTTTAAATATTTAATATTCAGCTCAGTGTTCGGTTATTCAGTGTTACCTGATCGTGTGTGTGTGTGTGTGTGTGTGTGTGTGTGTGTGTGCGCACTCATTCACAGCGATAAGCCTTTACTAAACTGCTGTGGAAGCTCTCTGTTAGCACTATAGAATTATTGATAAGAGCCCTTCTCTCTCAAGTGTGTGTGTGTGTGAGAGAGAGAAAGAGAGTGAGAGTGAGTGTGATAACACTATTGATCTTTTCCTAACAGTTACTACAGTAAGCTTTAGTCTAGCTTAGTCACACACACACACACACACGCACACACACAGTGTTATTGTAGACTGAGTTGTTGTCAGCAGCTCTATGAGGTGAGGCACCACAGGTGAAAATGGGGATTTTGAGATGTTTTAATATTTTGCTTCTATAACTATGTAGTACAAAACAATCAATAACATTTTGATCCCAGCTGTGTTTAATACATCAAGCTTTTTTTAGCTAACAAAATTAGGTAAAATAATTTTCTTTTTTTTCAACTTAACTTGTAGATAAGGCCACCAAGTTTGACATGCTTCTTCTCAGCGAAAATAGTAATTTTATATAATAAAATATAATTAAGCCTATATAGCATAATTTGAACTTTACGGAGTATTTTACATGAACAAATAGCAAAAAAAATCATATTTTTGCCATACAAATAGTATGCTATTTTGTAAATAATTCATCCAAAAATAAAACAAATTAAGATAAAAAAAATTGACGAATCCCTCTGTAAATTATGGATATGCAAATTCATAATTTTTCTATGAAATATTAGCTAATTTGAATGTTAACAAAATTAATAAAATTCATAATACAAAAGTGTGTATTTGTGTGCATATTCACCATATAAAATTGTATTCTGATTGGAAAAAGTTTTTTTTTTTTCTCTTATTTCCCTGTGGTGCCTCACCTTCAAGGCCAGTGAGAGAGGAAGCAGAAGATGAGCTGCAGAGTTTAGAGAAAGACCTGCCTCACTTATGGTCAAGCTGTCCGGACGCTGCTAGTGACATTTGATTGCTCACAGGTAGAAGAGGTGCTGTTATCCTATTTTCACTGCATTTCCAATCTGGCAAACAGCAGTTAAGCCAAATTTACTTGTTGTAAATTTTTCAGTTCAACCTACAAAGCTTACATAATGTCTTTCACACTGATTTGAAGTGTGGTGTTTTATGCCTTTTTGCATTTAAAGACCCTATCTTTATACAACACATCAGTTTGATGCTAGTGAGTATGATGTACACTGTAAATTGACTTCATAAAGAGTTATGTGAACCTAAAAATGTGGATAAACTATCCTCAGTTTAGGTGGTTTACCCTGCACTACATCCCTGCGCCTCGCCCTGTGATCTGTCAAAGCACTTTCAGTTTCAACGGAAGCTGCTTCCTCCTCCTAAGCAGCTGACAGCACTCAGCACAGTCTTTATTTTAATGAAGATACCGTTGAGACCGGTTATGTAGCAATAGTTGGAGGGAGAGGGTGACGGCAGTCGCACACCAGATGCAGTTTCACGAGCCGAACAGTTTGCCTCCGTTCACTGTCTGAGAAGCGAGTAATCAAATGTGCCGGGTATGATGGGATAGGCGATGCGGACCGGACCTGTGATGTGACGAGCACAAGTGGAAAAAGTTTCATATTATGCAAATGAGCGCGACGGTTGTGGCACAAGAACCAATCACATTCAGGCATAATTCCAGTTCTCAAATTCACCCGGTCATTAAATCTTTGTTGCTATAGTTCCACTTCGCCTTTGAATGGAAGATGGAAGACACTACTTGTTGTAGCTTGTTGGCCAGAAAGTTGCTAGATGTCTCCAGATGACGTTATACATTAATTTTCATATTAATATATTTGCTACACTTCCCTCTCCTAGGGGAAGGAGGGGCTACGCTGTGTGTGGGAAGTGCTGCGATCATCAGAACTCAGAATTAGACAAGCATGTAGCACAAATCGGCGTCAGCCATACTGATTTGTTGCCAAATGCTTTGGAAGTTAACACATTGGCGTTGTTCCCCTTGGTTGGAAAAAGTTGCTAGGTTTGTCATTAGTCGATTTTGAGAAATAAAGTCACAAAGGGGATCTGAATCACTAAATCTAACAACAAAGTCACCAGGTTGGCAACAGCGGTTAGCTGTTAACAAAGTTGCTAACAAAATGGCATTTTGTAGCTTGCCTATCCCATCACATCCAAATAGCTGTAGCCACTTAGCTAGCTTGCTAGAGTAAAGCATGACTTCAAGACTATGTTTTCCAGACATGATTATGGATTATATTTGGGCGAAATGAAATGAAGGAAATGATAAAACACAAAATACTTCATAAAGAACTAATGTTAAACAAACCAAGAATTTGCTCTGATGCTTGACCCCACAACACACGCAGTGACATGCTCACAAGTGTCGACTTCTGATAGAGTGAAGCGACGCAAAGCGAAGTGGTCATGCTTGGTCCGTAGGCTGTATATGGTAAGAGAGGAAGAAGATGAGAGAGAGTCAGAAGGAGGAAGAGGAGAGAGAGAATGGAGACAAACGGTGGGAGAAAAGGGCCAACGAATGATAGCAGGAGATGCAATTTATCCCTGGCTGCAATAATCAGGAGCCAAATATTTGAAAGGCCCATCGATGGAAAACAGTTTTTTGTTTGTTTGCTCTTCACAGATTACTGAACTATGGATCCAGAGCCTCAAATTCATATATTCCGCATAGAAGTCAACAAACACTTTTGAAGCTGTGCTTGTTTGCGCCTCACTGTAACAATGCAGATGGATAGGCGAGGAGACGAGAGAGAACAACAGGAAAACACTGAGAGAGGGCTGCACATAAAAGTATATAGAAATATCTTCTCTGAGGAAATAATGAACCGACGAGAATGTGCCACCGATGGAAATGGGGATACAATATTCTCTCACTTCCAGCCGAACCAGAAGAGAGTTATGAGGAGTCTGCCAATGCAGCAAACAGCTGGCTTCATTTGCATAATACCCATCAGGTCTCTCTTTCCCTCAGGCTGCCTGTCAACTCGCGACCGAGACATACACACTTACACGAAAATACATATACGCATGCACTGGCACCACCATTCACTGTTTCAGCCGCTATGTATTTATATAGGCACCAAGGCTGGGAATTCTCCGCAGTGATACTATGAACCAAGCCGGCGCTGAACTATTCATCACTACTCCTTTGTGACCAAATGAAAGCTTTTTAACGGTTTAATTTATTTGATTTTCATAAAGCCGGCTAATTGCATCTGCAGAGGGAGGGAGATGAAATGATTTAGTGATTACGGCGATCGGGAAATGATCGTAAAATGATCTTCGAGAAACAAAGTGTACAATCCGATGAATCAAACGATTGTTGAGTGGGTGCGCCGAGGCAGAGGCGAGGGCGCTTGGGGGGACGTATACCTTTAGTCGCATAGAGTAGGTGCTGCTAAGGGTGTCATCATGGCAATAGCTGCCAGGGGGAAGAGGGATCACACAGGAAAGAGTGGAGGAGGCCAGGCTAGTGTTGGCGGCTTTTGGCTTTAAAGAGTAACTAAACCCCAAACCCAAATCTGTGGTGAAGCCTGTAGTAGGGTAGTGAAGTAGGGTACTGAACTAACCATCTGCTATTGGCTGGTCTTTGTGCCAGGTGATGTCACCACCTGTTGTACTCTATAGAAGGTGACATCACCTGGAGCAAAGACCAACCAATAACAGATGGCCAGTTCAGTGCCCTACTTTTCACCATTAGGTGTCAGGCTTCACCACAGATTTGGGTTTTCGGGTCAATTACTCTTTAAAGACCCCATGAAATGGCATCTTTACTTCCTGGATTTGATGCATTTCCTGTTGAAACAGGATGTTGGGGCGGGACATAAAGCAGTGAGGGATCATTCAAAAGTCTAAACCAATGGGATATGAGTCAGGGAGAGAGAGGCAATTTTATTTGATGGGAGGGGTGTGGAGGGGTGGGATTGTTCAAAAATCTGATGGTTTTATTGGTTAGAAATTGCTACTACTACTACTGCTACTAGTGCGGCATGAGGTCACCATTAAAGATACTTTGTTTTCCAGTAAGTAAAAGTAATGGGAGTTCATTTCATGGGGACTTTAATTAATTTACAAGTAAAGATCACGTAAAGCGAGTTAGCTCTTTGTTTGCAGCAAGAAAATGAAGTGTGGAGAATATGGCTACGCGGTAGTAAGTACATGTTAATGGTTTGGTGTTCAGTAACAATGTGGTAATGTTATGTCATGTTATGTAACAGTGTACAAGCAAGGCTGCAGCAGCAAGAAAGCCAATAGCATGTCAGCCTCAGCTATAACATTGCTGACAGAGTCAAAAGTACATCGCTGGCTGTAACCGAGTCGGTCTCTTTGAGCATTACATTTCCATTGATTGCTTTTTGCTAAGAGAGAGTGGCACACACACTCACTCACACACACACACACACACCGTCAAAATTACAATGACGGTTTTATGATTGCCAGAAAGCGATGCTGTTTTTAACAGACAGAATATCATTCCAGATGAACTGTTTACCCTGGGGATTAACATTACAGCACTGCTTACTGGATTAGCCGCAATGATCAGCATTGATCTCCGCTGTCAGTGTAAGAGGCTGATACGGCGCATTATTATCGCCCCTTGGAGTGCTGTCATCTCCCTCCTAAGTTGAAACACCTCCCCCCCTCCCTTTCACACCATTCCAATTGGATCTTTTCTTCAAGTGGCTGACCAGATAAAAAACCCCACTCCTATTCAGATGTAGCGGCCATGCGGTGCCAGTGAATGTAAGGTTCAAGCCGGGGCGAGGCCAGGCGCCGAACATGAAGTGTCTGCCAGTGTTCGGTGACCCGGGGTTACAGCAGTCAATCCCTGCGTTTTTCACCGCAGCTTCGACATCGACTGTTGGAATGATTTTGGGGGGCTTAGCGGGCCAAGGTGCAAACCGTGTACCTGATGTTGTGGGCTCACCAAGTCAATGGCTGGCTTTCATTCAGAGTTTAAAGCCTGATTCTGGGGTATTTTAATAAAAGAATCATGGGTAAATGCATGAAGTTAGGTTGAGTGGTAGGACAGCTGGATCTATTTCAGTTAAGACTTAAATGTTTCACATCTTTGGGTGATGATACACACTATTTTTAAGAATGTGTAGCTCCATAATTCTACCAACAGTCAACAGTGTTTTTGTGTTCATTATAACCCACTATATTATCTCCTTTGATCTTGCTGGAGTTGCCAGCTCTCATCCCTGCTGAACGTAAAATGATTATTTTATGTGCTCGCAGACGCTGCCAAATAAAGTGGATGGCCCGTTCTCCTTTAAAAAATTGCCATTTTATATTGCGCCAATGGTCGTCCATGTATCATGCCCTCCAGATGCTTTAGGCTACTTCTGTTTCACATAACACATTACCGAAGTACTTCATTTGAGATCATAAATTACCGAAATTCTTTACTTTAGATAATTAAATACAACAGCGATGTCATTTTTTAGGATCTTACTTCATTCTTTTCTAGTAGAAATTTCCAGTTTTTTATGTCGACCTGTACACACTGTAGTGAGGTTATTTATTATGAAATAGTGCGCTGCTTTAATGCAATAATATTAATTTACCAGGATGTTTGGCTAATAAAATATCTTAGCTAATACTAATACATCTCGGCCGGTAAAAGATAATAAATTACAAGGCCACTTCATTTTAGACAATAAAACACCGGATTGAATGGCTAATAAAATATCTGACTATTCCATAACAGCTTATGTCTGCCGCCCATAAAAATATGGTAATAAAAATCTTTATTGCTCTTGGCGTTACAGAACAATACATGGAGAACCCCTACTGCTAGCTCTTTAGTATTATTCATTAGGTTCTGATACAGGCCAGTGGCTGTTCCTAAGTTTGTGTGTGTGTGTGTGTGTGTGTGTGTGTGTGTGTGTGTGTGTGTGTGTGTGTGTGAGCGCGGTAGGGCCTTTTAATAAAAAATGGGCTCTGCGTTGCCAGTTTGCCAATCAGAGCATAGCCATGATATGCAAATCGTACACACACACACACACACACACACACAGACACACACACACGCAGTGGAAAAAGTGTGTGAGAGTGTTTTGCATCTACCAGGGCCATTACAGACATTTTAAAATCCTATGAATATAAAAAAGAGAGAGAGCGCGAGAGAGAGAAAGATAGAAGTGAGAGGAGGGAGGGAAGGAGGAGATGGAGAAACAGAGAGAGAGAGAGAGAGATGGCCTGGGAGAATAGTGAGAGGAAAACTATATTTTCTGTTCTTTTCTGTGTGCAACAGTTTATTATTTAGTTGGAGGGGAGATTGGATGGGAGGATGCGACAGAGAGATTACACACAGATGGAAGATAGAGGCTTGAATGGCTTTTTTTTCTCTCTCTCTCTCTCTCTCTCTCTCTTTCTCTGCCTTTCTTTCCGCCCGCCTCCCCCTTTCATCAGTTTCGGATAGTTTTCCCCGATATTATAACTGCCGCTCCCTTGCAGTGGAGTCTGGCAGTAAGAGATGAACCCAGCCGTATAACCCTGTGCTTTATGAGTATGAACCACGATTGGTTGATTGAACAAAAGGGCGTCCTCCAATCAGAACTAATTCCTCTCCCTCATTAGTGACTCACAGATGGTTTTCATGTTACTTGGACAAGGCATTAACATAGGAAGAAACAGACACAGAACATAGGGGGTTTGGGGAGATTAGAGGTTAGCAACACTGCAAAAACTGACAAACTCGTTAAGTTATTTTATCTTGTATCCAGACTTATCAAGCTCATTTTAGGATTTTATTGGTGAAATCATCTTACTGCACTGGCAGATAATTTTACCGGTTTCAACAAATTTGCCTTTTCCTCAGGAGAATGTAACTTGTTTCAGGACCTTTACTTGGTAAAAGTGAAATTGTCTTGGAGAAAGTTTCTTGTTTTGAAATTTTCTTTGTTGTTTTATGATGATTTCTTGAAAGAAGTCATATTGGCATGAATCAAGTGAAATTTATTGAAACCAGCAAGATTATCTGCCTGTGCAGTGAGAGAATTTGACTAAAAATGACACAAAATAAGCTTGATAGGTCTGGAAACTCTGCTTAAATATAGACTAAATTAATGGGGACAAAGTAGAGGAATGACTGATGACTGACAAGATATTACTATTATTTGGTCAATATGATAAATTATTAGATAAAGGTCACCAAACAATCAGTTTAGAGGGAATATTTGTCCTAAAAAAGTATGACATCCAAGTAGATTTCTATAGGTTTTTTGCTTCATCTTTGCTCTCCATTATAATGCTAAAAACCACAAGATCAAATTGGGATCTGCCCATACCTTGACATGCCCAATTGATTCCTGTGGCTAAGGGAAATAAACCAGGAACATCCTTTCAACAGCTACCGTTTAGTGACCCTCGACTGAGGTACTTCACCACCAGCTGCCCCAGTAGAGATGCTCTCTGGTGAGTGTGTGCACTTTTCAACAGAACCCTCTCTGGGGAAGTGAAGGCTTTAAAAATATGGACACCAGAAATGATTGGCTGAAAGGATTTATTCTGTTGCCTCTCTTCTCCAATAGGTTAAACATTACAGTATTTTGTATTAAAATGTATTTGCCACGTTTGCGTTTCCGTGTAAAAATCATGTCAACCCTCACGGGTGTCAAGTAGAAATGTCGAATTTCCAAATGGTGGTGTGTGTGTGTGTGTGTGTGTGTGTGTGTGTTTGTGAGATACGGAGGACTCATCAGAAACAGGCCCATGACCCATTTTGTCCCGCCAACCCATAACTTAAGAAAGAAAACACCTCTCCTTCAGTATAATGCAAGCTAATAGAGAATTGAAGAGAAGAGGTGAAGGAGTAAAGGGGAGATGAGAAGAGAAGGAGCTAATAGGAGGAGAGAAGAGGAATGGAGAGGAGTGGAACAGAAGCTAAGGAGAGGAGAGGAGAGGACGAGGAGAAGGAGAGAAGATGATAGGGAGGGAGTTAATATGGTGATTAGATAGAGGAGAGCTAAGGAGAGGAGAAGGAGCTAAGGAGAGAGGAGAGGATGTGATGGGAGAGGAGAAGCATCTAATAGGGTGATTAGTGGGGAGGAGAGCTGCTGTTGAGAAAAAGACTTTGTGTTGGATTATTTTCTCCTCGTAGCAGCTTACAGAGGACCAGCCGCTGTTTTACACCTCAGCTCTCACACCCCCAAATCCCCCGATTTAGACTTAAACTGCATTGAGAGGGGCGAGAGAGGGAGGAAGGGAGGGAGGGAGGATGAGGGAGAGAAGGAGAAAGAAAGGATAGGGGGGAGAGAGAGAGAGGAAGAGGAGGGAAGGAGGATCTCTATCACTGATTTATATACCACAATAGTGATTTGACTTATATCCACTTCATAAAAGCTTTTACATTTGCTATTAAAGAGCCGCTGTCTGGTAGCTCTTCCTGGGAAAAATCCTGGTGCAGAGGAAGTGATGCGTTTAATGTTTCCGGTTTGTTTGGAATCAATAGAAGAAGAACTGGGTAGTTAGCATGAGCAGTAGGGTTGTCGCGGTGGGCGGTGTTACCCGTGGCATACGGTCTTGGAGTCCACACCGGTGTTATTAGCCCCACACCGGGAATACCGTTATTTTGTATTTTGTAAAATAAAAGCACATATTCAGAGCTTCCATGTTCAAGTTAGGCTACTAAATGATAAATGGACATACTAACAACATACTGATCACTAATATCTGATCACTAATATGACAGATTAGGATCAATAGGATGAATTATTTGTCCTTACCTAGTGACAGTAATGTGTCCAGTACAATCCAATGGTAGCCTAAAGAAGGGCAATATGCCAGAGTTATAAATCGCTGATTAAAACGGTGTTACCGTTGACAAATGGCGTTAACGAATTTTAAGTTTCACTTTCATTGTAGTGACGCTGACTTTGCTAGCGCTTAGACCCCCTGGGTGGCGACAGGCGGTATAACCGGTATGGCCGGTGTTGAGGAGGGAAACGACACCGGTGTCAAAATGGCACCACCGTGACAACTCTAATGAGCAGTGATAGCCACCATGGCTGACAAAGAAAATAAACTGAAACTGCATCAACAGAAAATCCAAGGAAGAAGACATCACAGTACTGGACACACTGTTTGATTGACAGGTGATCTCTGGGAAGAGCAGTGCAGAAACACCACAGCAATGACACAATCAAAAGAACAAGGAACCGGAGGATTACCACTTTAAAGAGAGAGAGAGCGAGAGAGTGTATATATGTGTGTGTGTGTGTGTGTGTGCCTGTGCCTGTGCCACCATGGTGTGAAATACTACAGCAGTGCTTTGGGCTGCAGTGTAAACACACACAGCTTACCTGTGAAGTCACATCGGTCTCATGCAGCTCATTTTTTAGCTCAGTGGTTCTCAACTTCCGGGCTGAGGGCCGACACTGGCCCCCGCGATGTTGCTGAGAGGTCTCTGCTGGGTAACCGGTACAGAAACAGCCCATTCTTTCACACATTTTATAGTCATTTTAGTGGACAATGGAGAGAAACAGGATAGATGGCAGAGTGGCAAGTACCAATAGGCCCCAAAATTGTTGCTAGAAATTGTTTGCAGGAACTAAAAGATTGATATAGCCTTCTTTCATGCATATTTTGAATCTGAGTTATTCTGAAATGTCAGTACATTTCACTATATTTTGTTCCCTATCTCCCCAACAAAGCACTGCCTCCATTCCTAAAGTAATCCACCAAGTTTTTGGGAGATTGTCCCAAAGATTGTGTGTTAGCATGGAGCACCAGCGCCAATGATCTACAGGGGACACATGGATGATTCTGGTGTCTATGTTCATCACAAACAAATTATGCCACTGATAAATATTTGTTAATCATTTTGTATTTTGTAGACAAAAGGGACTCATCCAGTCCTTTGGGAATGAAACGTGTGTGCATGGACATACATACAAATGTGTACAGGAACACACACACACACACACACACACACACACACACACACACACACACTTGATGCCCTATTGTAGGCTACTGCTGAGGACCCTTCCACCTCCCACCCTTCCTCCCCTCTCTCAAGAAGCACTTATTTAGTTGGTACACAGACGTCATGCTGAGAACCACACACAGTCAGACCACACACACAGCGAGCACAACACACACACACACACACACCCTGCCACTAGAACAAATCAAATATACTCAGCTTGAATTTTGCCACTACACACACAGACACTCACACACCTGTCAATCATTCTCTTTTCCCTGCTCATTGAACTAGGCTGCGGTAGGGAGGTGTGTGTGTGTGTTTCCTGCTAATTAATACAGAGGGGTGTGTGTGTATGACTGTGTAAAGCCCTTTTTCTTGACATTTATATACAGTTGTGTGTGCGTGCGTGCATTTATCTTTGTGTGTTATTATAACAAGGTTTCCTTTGTTGAATAGTGTGTGTGTGGGTGTGTGTGTGTGTAGGAGGTGTTCCTTTCACAATTA
This sequence comes from Centroberyx gerrardi, assembly GCF_048128805.1. Taxonomy (NCBI): domain Eukaryota; kingdom Metazoa; phylum Chordata; class Actinopteri; order Beryciformes; family Berycidae; genus Centroberyx; species Centroberyx gerrardi. The sequence continues at coordinate 6,885,304 of NC_136012.1, forward strand.
ATCACAGTAGTGAATCTCCCTCCCCTTGTCGTATAATACAGATGTCATCCACAGCAGTTACTCCTCAGTGCTGCTCTAAGTGGTTCAAGCATTTATATTGTTTAGCTTACTGGCTTTTAATTGTATTTTTCTGAAAAGTTTATTATTATGATGCTATATAGTATATATATAGGTTGGTAAGTAAATAGACAGATTTTTACAGCATGATGTAAAGTAATAACTCTGCTACATACATGGATACATAATAATACATCTATAGAAACCCAAGAATACATAGGCCTCAATCTCATTGGTTGAGTTAAACCTTAGTGGGCGGAGCCAAGAACCACAGTTTTTCTGGCTGTAATGTTAGACTGAAGTCCAGTGAAAAATACAAGAGGTAAGGGAGGAGTTAGCTAGTATTATGAAGTCTAGCACTCTTGCTACTAACTGAAAAAATGCAATCTAGCCATACTAAATTTAGCAAGGTTAGCTAGTTAGCTTAGCTGACCTTCCAAGTTCAAACTAGCCAAACGTAGCTATCTACGTAAAGGCTAACTTGCCTGTTAGCTAACTTGTGCTTGGAAAAACTGATTCTTTGGCTCCGCCCATTGAGGTTTAACTCAACCAATGAGATTATTTCTACCTGCAGAGCAAGTCTGCATTCGAGAAATGCTTGCATAATTAAAACAACGATCTGCAAACTGAATAGACAACACACTGCAGTGCTAAAACTGGGACAAGATTAGCAGGTAATGCAAATCGGATTAAATAATAAATACAGACACAGAACAGAATACACAACGTCGGAGTGCAATAAGTTAAGGTAGTACTTTCACATGTACTGAGGTGCAGACAATGAACATGGACAAGTTTATGGTGGTTTTGTAGTGACATTAAAGTTGAAGTGTCCAGATACTGTAGCAGTGGGGGACAAGCTGCTCCTGAAGTGGACGGTTTTGCTTGTCACAGATCTGAAGTGTTTTCCAGAGGGAAGCAGCTAGAAAAGATGCTGCGATGAGATGAGAGAGGCGGAAACTCTCTTTCTTGGCACGCTTGATGGAGCGCTGCATGTAAAAGAGATTCAGCCGAGGGAAGGTCAGCGCTGGTGATCTTCACCGCTGTGGAGATGATGTCTCGTAGTTTATGTTTGTATGCGATTCGTATGTGTGCTTCTGTACCAGGAAGTCATTATTCTCTCTGTGGCCAATGTGTGGAATATCAGATGCTGGTTAACCCTGAACCTCCTCAATCATCTTTACAGATAATGTAGTCCAAGTTGATGTTGAGTGAAATTGTAAGTGACAGGGAGAATATATATATTGATATACAGTACATCCATCCATTATATTTAACTATTTTGTCAGCATACTGTAGTTGCGAGCGAGATATTTCATTTTAGAACACAAAACTCTTCTTGAAATGTGTCTATTGAAATAAATTCTGCAACTTTTTAAAGGATAATACGCAACGTAACTAACGATAACGCTTTTACAGGCTAGGTCATCGATATTTTATTTAAATTGAACTTCAGTTATTCTTCCACAAAATGGATACGTGGCATTTTGGGTATCAACTTTTCAATTGTGTAGAACACTCTTGCTAATTTCAATGGTGCGGCCCCTTTAGATGGATGGCTCTGGGTCATACTAATACAGATTGAAGCGTTTAGCTTGGCTAGCTGGCTCCAGGATGTGATCCATCAGAAAACAAGGCTAATGTTTTCAGCTAACCCACTCCTAGTGCAATTATATGGTCCACTGGCATTGATCATAGCTGCTCTTCTTCAATCTATCCTCCTCTCTCTCTCCTCCCTTTAATGGCTAAGTCAGTGTTAAATGTTTGATAAATGACTTTGGAGACCGGTCTACCATGGATTTATTAAATTTCTATAAAAACCCTTATTTGAGTGTGTGTGTGCACACGTGTGTTAGAGCGAGAGAGGAAGAAAGTGAGAGAAAGTGAGGGAGGTGTGTGTGTGTGTGTGTGTGAGTGTGTGTGTGTGTGTGTGTGTGTAAATAATACTCTTTGGTTAGAGAACAGGCTTAAGGTTTTTTTTTAATAAAAAATCATAACTGGGCTTACTGGATAGTTGAGTGTCTGGAGTGAAAGAAGGAAAGAAAGAAAGAAAGAAGGAAAGAAGGAAAGAAAGTCTCTCCGTTATGCACATACAAACTAGCTTTAACTTAAAATTCAAAGTGGGGACTGACTGCAATCTGAATCTGTTCTTCATAAGTAAAGTATTACACACACACACACACACACACTAACACACGCACATGCCAGTGGAAGGCCAATTAGTGCAGGGTGAAAACAACAGGCTTTTTTGAAGCAATGTTTCAATGACGACATTTAATTGGATGGTAAATCAACTCCTTATCTGCCTCTCCACAGATTGGTGCGGGGGGAACGGGACGAATAGAGAGAGAGAGAAAGAGCGAGAGAGGGGAGAGAGAGAGAGAGAGAGAGAGAGTGAGATGGGGAGAAAAAAGGGGAACGAGAGGAACAGAAGGAAAGAGAGGAACAAATGAAAAGCGATGAGAGAGAGCTCAAGAGAGGGAGAAACAGAGGGAAACAGAAAGAGAGAGCTTGTGTGAATCTTTGAGTGTGTGCATTTGTGTAAATGTCATGAAAGACCATGATGCACAGCTAGGACAGTCGGTATGTGTGTGTGTGTGTGTGTGTGTGTGTGTGTACAGCAGCATAATGTAGTGGCCCAGGCTGATAAGAAGCAGAGTCACCCTTGTTACTGTAGAAGACAACAGGTGTGAAAAGACAGCCACAACACCATGACTTATCATGGAGCCCAACTACTCAAAGCAATAAAATAAATACTCAGGAGATGAGTCCACTTGTCCCATGAATTCTGGTCCACCAATAGTCCTAATAGGTCCTCCTGTTGAAGCTACAATATGCCCATAAGAACCAGACTTGATTCGGGATTGATTTAATCAGTGATGGAGCAGACAGTACAGACTGAGTCAAACTGCAGCCAAAAACAAAGTTGCATAGATCTAGTGAAGAGGTGCCACTTTTGTGCACAATATACATGCACTTGTTCTAAAATGATTCCATTGACGTTTCACCCGCAAAGGCCTTCATCAGACTGTAAAGACTGTAATGGCTTACATTCTGATGAAGGCCTTTGTGGGCCAAAACGCCAATGGAATTATCTTCATTGTGTAGAACAAGCAGACTAAATACATTTATAGAGTGAGCAGAGCGGCGCCGCTTCACTCATCATTCACGATGGAGCAGACCAGCCAGTCAATCACAAGGCCCATCAAATTGTCAATCATCATAAAGCAATTCACGGCAATCAAACGGCAGCGTGTCCAAACGACACCGCTGGTCAGACGCCGATGAGAGAGAGAGAGAAAAGAAAGGAGAGGATGTGCAAGGAGGAATACGATGTATGGAAAAAGTTATATAGGCCTCCAAAAAGCACGGGACGGCTCTGTGTGGAGCAGTGCAGCATCGAGTCGGGGCCAATAACAGAGATGGTCAGAGCAAGCTATGAGCAAAAGGGCAACAATGCGAAAGATAAGATATGATTTAAGAGAAATATTTACAGTATAAAACGTGGAGATGAAAGATAAGCGATCGATTTAGCAAAAGTAGCGGTGGAACTCCGGGAACCTTCTCAGTCTGCTGCTTAGATGTTGAGAGAGAGAGGGAGAGAGTCCCACCAAAACCCCATTCATTTTCCCCATACAGAAATGGCTGTGGGACCATAAAGTCCATATTTAGGCATGTTAGCATCAGACTTATGAAATCTATACCAAAGTTGTTTTACAGCTTTGCGAGTCGTCATCTTTGAGGCGAGTGTATTAATTCCGCGCTTGCAGAGAGAGGAGGACCGTCTTCTGTTTTCATTTCAGTTTAATTCAATATTGTACAATATGACTTATTTATCTGAGGATTGAAATCAATGGAAATTTGTAAAGAGGCAGCCTGAGGCGCTGGAGCCGCCTTTGAACGTACAGCCTCGGCGCTGTCTAGATTATTATGCGGGCTGACTCATATGCAAACATACACACGTATCCACGCACACGCAGCATACTGGCCGAGTTACGCGCAGACACACACACACACCGCTCTCCCTTTCACACACTCCGACTGTTGAACTGACTCACACATGCAAACACAAACACACACACACACACGCGCAGCTCTCTCTAAGGGCGATGCTTGTGATCTATCTAGCATGCTGGTAATCCCAGTGATGGCGGTCACTCCAGCTCTGTAAACAGCTGAAATATGGATGATAAAAGGAGCAGATGAAACCGAATAGACGAGGAGCCTGTGGACAAAAAAATCCTTGAAGATTTTCCAAACCCTGTTGGACTTCAGTCTGAACCTTATAGGACTCAGAGCTTCAATCGGAGCGACTGGATGATTGACGCTTTTCATTTGACACTGGCATTTTTCGTGATAGCAAAGCAACAGTTTTTCTCTGGCCTCTCTGACGTCTGAAAAGATGAGTTTCAGTTGCATTGTGTAAATTATCCAACAAAGTAATCCCTTTCCTCGTCTTCTGAACAGGACTAATAAACCTGAAGAACTGGTTCTAAACTGCAATAGAAGAAGAGAGCGAGGAACAGTCAATAGTTAACAGACAACAGCGCAGCAAATGAATTGAATGAGTTTCTATTCATTAAACTCTAGATTTGATGCTGCTATGAGTTTGTCTGCGTATCTTTACCTTTCATTGCTTTTCTTTCTCTCCTCTCTTTGTATCTCTCTTTTACCTTTTCTCTCAGCTAATCTCTAGGTCTCTCCTTAGAATCTCTTTGTTAATGTAGATATGAATAGAGTGAGTGAATTATTTTCAGGTTATCTGCAGCTTGTGTGCCTGTACTGCACAGTATGTCTTTTTTGTATGTTTTTATACAATATTTTGTTCGTATGTGTTTTTGTTATATAGTTGTAATGATGAGAACACAGACACCAGATCCTTCACGTGTCCCCAGTAGATTGTCGTGTCCAAAGTAAGAAGACTGACCTTTTAGTAATAAAAAGTTGTCTGTGGTTTTTATTGTATGGCGTGTATTCATACATTGAAGAAATGACTCAATATGGGTGATGTAGGTTTATTGTTAGAACTATTTCAGGTAATGTATTCATCCACTGCACAGTGATTTTTAGCTGTACAGTCTCCCATTACCCACCACCTTCCTATGGAAACAGGGAAAGTAGTCCCTGGTAGTTCAAAACAGGTTATTTTCGTACCATATTTTGTATACATTTTACCAATCTCTACACAAAACCACCAGACTTAGCCACATATCATTTAAGATTATTTACCATCTAGCTTTATATCTGCTACAAATTCTCATTTTCTCACTTCTAGATAATTCTAGTGTTCTATCACTCAACATAGTGTATGCTAAAGTGTTAGCATGGAGCACCAGAGCCATCGATCCACCAGGGACACATGGATGGTTTTAGTGTCTATGTTCTCATCACTTAATGGCTAAGTTGACCAATGGGTAAATCTCCCCAAAACTTGGTGTATTCCCTTAAGATACAACACTGTAACAGTTAGAGCAATATCCAACCCCAAAACTAATATTAGTTTTTGTTACTAGCAGCTGTAGTTACTTAAATTGATGGATGGATGAATGGATGGATAGATAGATATATTCATCACATTGTACAGATTTTCATCACTATATTTGCTATATTCATCCCTCTGGTACAGTCTCCCAGCCTACTGATATGCATATCAACAGAGATTAGGCCTCTGATACAAATCAACATTTACAGGTTAATCATTCAGATTTAATAACTGTACAATCATGTACAGTACATAATGTTAATCCTGGATTCCGCTAGTGTCAATCTGAATTGTAAACAGTAGAAATATGTGGCTTTCTGTTTGCATTGCATACATTAGTAGCTAGAATCTCACTGTGTCCATGTTAATTTTAAACCAAGGATTTGACTATTTCACAAGAAACTCAATAATAAAGTCAACAGTTTTTTTTTTTTTTTTTTTTTTTTTTTTTTTTAGAAAACTCAAAAATCAGGTGCCTCAACTATGCTTTATAGTAGCAGATATGCTACCACGCCAGGGAATTGTGTATGTGTGTGTGTGTGTGTGTGTGTGTGACAGTAACTGTGGTGTGCGTTTGTGTGTCTGAATGTGATTGTGCGGATATTCGCACTTGTGTGTTCCTGTGTGTCTACTTGTACCTGTCTGTTACTGAGTGCGTCTGCCTTCGTGTCTGTGTGTGAGCTGTGTGTGTGTGTGTCTGTGTGTGCGTGTGTGTGTGTGTGTGTAGAGACGCCTATCTATCGGAGCAGCTATTTCAGAGAGAAAGGATTTCTGCCTCAGTAATTGCCTCGGCTATATTTTTCCCCCCAAATCTCTCTCTCACTCTCTCTCTCTCTCTCTCTTTCTCTCTCACTCTCTCTCTCTCTCATTTTTCTTTGGTATTTTTTTCTCTCTCCGTATTTCTCCTTTCTCTGGCACGACTTTCTCTCTTGCTCTCCTCTTATTTCTCTTTTTTTACTCCCTCCATCTCATAGTCCTTGACATTGACCATGATCTCACAGTAAGATCAATTAGAGACACAAACACACGCACACACACTCACACACACACACACACACATACTGCATGTAATGGCAGTGTCCATTAAAATCCATTAAAGCCAGTTTCTATTCACTAAACTAGGAATAGAATACTTTTAGATGAATCCGTGGGATGGAAAATATAATACATATATTGCCATTTGGTTTACACTTTTATCCAAAGCCTTCCATGTATTTGTAGTGGGAATCAAACCCCAAACCCTGTTAGTGTTAGCGCCACACTCTGCCCATTGAACTAAACAAAACCATGATGGGCAGCGATGGACAAATATAGTGATGCAGCGAGAGATGGATGTACAGATGGATGGATACAGAAATACAGAAATAGACTCATCCAGCCTGAAATGATGTGAGCGACTGTGTTTCCATTTGTCTTCCTTGGCTGTGAGCGGTTTTACGTTGACGTGTAGAAATCTTATTTAAATGTTCTTCGTTTCATCCATCAAAGGCAGTAGTTTGATAGCATGAAGCAATTAAAGAACAGTGACTTTTTTTTACACGATAGGCCTATTTCTTAAAGGTTTGGCATGTCAGTATCTTTGTTAAAGGTTCAAACATCAATATATCAATGTCAAATCAATTGTGATACCTTGGTTTAATTAACTGTAAACAAATGAGACCATGGTGGAGATGATTGGTAGCCTCTATCTCACACCAGTGGTATTGTTAGTGCTAGTGTTTATCAAAATTAGGACCACATTTCCCATAAACTAAGCAGAGAAAATCCAAAGGTTCTCAAAAAATATATATATTTATTGCGATGTTTTGGACGAAGCAGGTCTTCATCAGGCAAATATACATGTAGTGGACTGAGATGCGAATACATAGTATATAGACAACAGAAGGTGACATCATAGGCGTAATTACAATTAGCTTGATGCAAAACAGGTGCACCCAAGTCCCAAATCTTCCAAATCTCACCTAAAAAACACAGTACACCTGTTGAGTCTCTGTTACTGCAGCCATTCATTTACCAGATAACCACAGGTGATGTGTTAGTTCACAATTACACAATACAAATACAATTGACTGTATTTTATATGGTTATCAGGTTTCTAACATAGCAGGTTTTGGTTTGAAGGCTAAAGACTAAAATGTTTGTTTTGGTGGGGAAAGCGACTCTGGTTTCCCGTTCAGTCATTGTCCAGTGAGTCTAATGGTGATGTAAACCGCTCTTGTGGAAGAACAGCTCATGTCTAGAGCAGCTAGACTTGTTTAGAGACAGATGGATGTTTCATTGGTGAGCTCAAGCAGTTTTGACTCTCTCTACCCCACACACACACACTCACACACAGGCACAGGCTAGAGTTGCTTTTATTGTTTTGTTTTTTTATTGGTCATTGGTTGAAGGCCGAAGATGACCTCATCGTCGTCACCATGGTTACTTAACCATTCCTCTGTCCATGTTGATGCTATTAGTCAGACGGTGTGTGTGTATGTGTGTGTGTGTCTGTGACTGGGGGGGCTGTAATATGTTAGACATGAGTTCCATTGTAATATAGTTTATTGATCACAGAGCATCTCTCTCTCTCTCTCTCTCTCTCTCTCTCTCTCTCTCTGTCTACCTCCCACTATTGTTTTCTCTCTCTCTCTTTCTCCCTCTCTTCTTCCAGCTCTCCCTGGGTCTCTTGCTCTTCCTAAACCACGAAAAAACAAAACAAAAAAACAAGGATTACATGCTTCTCCACTTCACCCTCCCCATTTGAATTGAATGATTTATTGCCCTGGCACAGCCTTTTTTCTGTCTGCCTTTCTGAATTGATAGTCACCTGGTGTAATGTCATTTCAACCCTCAGTCTAGACCAATCACAGTATAGCAAAGAGAGGCTTTATTCACATGGGTGTGTATTAATACGGGTTAACAGCGTCCAGCCTGTGAACTGGTGAGCTCAATCAAAGCAGTTAACACTTGTCCGCTCAAACAGCCTCTTCCTGCCTCCTTAAATGAATCCCCAGCCAGTCCCGTGAACTGTGGAGCTGAAACGGCCTTGTGGTTAACACTAGAAAAGCCAAGCCGCAGTCCGTTTATGGCCTTTTTTTTTGAATTTTAGAACTGAAATATCTCAGCTTTCAAGTGACTTTTCCTCACTCACTTTCTGCACAAACTAGTGTTAGATTCATGGGGGAAAATGATGGCAGCGGTGTTGATGGCAGTGGTGTTTTTTGTTGTCCAAAAAGGTTTCTGTTCCTGCTGTTTCCCATGTAATGTAATGTAATGTAATGTAATGGTGCAATAAATAGCTTCTAGATGTTTCAGCCGGTCTCTCTCTCTCCCTCTCTCTCTCTTTCTCTCTGTCTTTTGTTTTCTCCAGGTCAGCCTACCAAATGACTCCAGCTGTGTGGAAGAGATTTTGCGGGTAAGTTGGGTACACACACACACACACACACACACACACACACTAATTGCACATATTATCAGCTGTTTTCTGTTTGCTGACAAAGACCTTCCTCTCTCTCTCAAGGGTCTGACTTTAGGAAGGAATGGGAGAGAGAGACGGAGAAAGAGAGAGGGAATAAAAGGCAGAGAGACAGAGGGAGATCTGTTGGCTTGGCCAGTGATTATATAAGTTTTTTGTTTCTACAAGATGACATCATGCATCAGTCGTTTCCACAATTTTCTCCTCTCCCCTCCTTTCATCTTCTTTCTTCTCCTCTCCTTGTTTTGTCTCCTACTCCTCTCCCCTCCTCTTCCCCTCCCTCCTCTCCTCTTTCCTCCTTCTCCTTTGTCCTCAAAATGACATGAACCAACATATATTTCCACTATTTCCTCTCCTCTCCTCTCGTCTTCCTCTGCTGTCTTTTTGTTTTGTGGCTGTTTCCTCAGAGTGACGTCAAAACAGAAATGTTTTCCCACTAATCTTCTTGCCAGTCAGAAGATTTGCAGTCAGCCATAAAGACAAGGACCTTCTCTGACTGCTTTATGTCAAGTGATATGACTGTCTCTCTCTCTCTCTCTCTCTCTCTCTCTCTCTCTCTCTCTCCCCCCCCCCCCCCCTCTCTCTCTCTCTCTCCCTCCATCCCTCTCTATCCTCGTTCGCTCTCATTCACAAATCAATATGGTGGCCAACAGGCTGTGTGACAGATAGTGTGCTGTGAGCTGCATGAAAAGCTATTGTCAATAATATTGGTGCACTATTGAATTCAGTCTGCGGTTTTTAGCCATGTCAAGTGGAAAGATCAGGGAGTTCAGAATGTGAGGCGAGGCGGATCGGAGCTGAGGCCTGCGGTTCATTTTCCCCGTTCTGTGACAAGTCAATCGTCACAGAAACATTGCTGCTTTGGAGATTTTTACCAGTTGACACTGTGCATCAAAGATATTTTGGATAGATGCGAAGCTGCCCACACTGTGCCTTATAATAGACTACACCGACTTTTTGGGAGTTTGTGAGGAGAGAATGGCACCACAATCATCTCTGTGTCTCCGGTAGCTAGATCTGTCTGGTGTGCATGCTAACGCTTTAGCATACAGTATCTTTTTCACAGCAGCCATTTTGACGTGTCATAGCAGGGTAAACACAGGTGTAACTAATAACATTAATGATGGTTCCATTCCATTTAGGTGTTCCAGTGCCAGGGCCTTGGTGTTGTGCATGTTGGCTCATTGGAATGGCACTGCAACACCTAAATGGAATGGAACCGTCATTAATGTTATTAATTACACCTGTGTTTACCTGCTATGACATGTCAAAATGGCTGCTGTGAAAAAGGTCTATTGTAGGCAGCTAGCATTATCCAAAGTATGAAGACAAACCTTTTAGGAATCCAGAGTTGTCCAGAGTTCTGAAAACCAAATCTCAATCTTCATCATTGAAGTCCATTATGAAGCAACAGCACAAAAAAACTTTAGCTGTTTGGCTAATTTCGCTAACTTCTTGTGTAAACAAAACAAGCTACACTCAAAGTCTTATGGGAAGAGAGATCTTCTGCCAGTGAAAGTGTGTTCTTTCTGACAAATTTTATGTCTATTTTATCAATCCCCTATACAAGACTGGCAGGTTTAGATATGTGTTATTAAAATGAGCTAACCATCCAGCCTTAGAGCTGCTACAAGTTCCCATGTTCTCACTTTTGGGCTAATGCTAACCGGCTACGATTACTTAACATATTGTATGCTAAAGCATTAGAATGCACGCCAGACACAACACCTTATTTTCAAACTATTATTCAAGAATCCGTGTCGAAATGACTCAAAATGATATATATGGCAAAATAAATTCTAATTTCTCTTAGAAAGAAGAAAGCCAACAGGCAGTCAAATGGAAGGGGGGAATATAGCTATAACTAGAAAATCTAACACTGGTTTGTACAGAAAGTGGGTAGGAAATGTAATGAAGGGACATTCTGAAATTCTAAAATTCAAAACAGTCTATTAACTGAAGTTTGGCCTTTCTAGTGTTAAATTAGCAGTGGCAACTTATGCTAATGCTTGCAAACTGGTTAACGACACATTAAAAGCAGCAGGAAGGGGAAATAATTAAATATGTGATAAAGTAGCATGTGTAGCAGGAGTGTTTGTTGACCTTGAGTTAGCTCTATCCTTAATCCACAGTCCCTCATTTAGCTTGAGAAATGTAGTTTATTTTTTCACCGAAATAGACATTTTGTGTGTTTATGTGTTTAGGTGTCATGGACAGTGCAAGGATAGATAATGACTATATATCAGTGACATGTTTGTGTGTGTGTGTGTGTGTGTGTGTGTGTGTGTGTGTGTGTGTTGGAGGGTGAGTGAGAGAGTGAGACACATCAAATGTCTCTAGTAACAACCTTTTAACACAAATCTAGTCAACACATTTACACACACACACACACACACGCATGCACATACGCACACACACACAGACCATCAGGAGCGCCGTCTGTCAAAACACAGGAACTCTTCTGAGAGGGACATGATGATGTCACACAAGTGTTGCCTAGCAACGCGGGGTATGTCGTCAGGGCGAGTGAATTACGACTGCTGTGAGGGGAAACACACACACACACACACACACATAAATTATACTCATACTCAGGAATCTTGAATAATGTCTGGTGCTATCCTACACACACACGCGCGCACACACACGCACACACACACACACACACAGTAGACACACTCTCCTGCGCCCACATACACACACACTACACACACAAAATCCTAACCCACTCACACACACTGTCTCTTTTTTATGCACTCTTCACACTCACATACACGTGGAGGAATGAGTCATCTGATGACTCATCCACTCCAGAGGGGGTGAAGAGATGCATGATGGGAAATTGTGATGTCAGTGGCCTTTTCAACTCTTTCACCTTCTGACCTCGTATAACACAACTGTGTGTGCGTGTGTGTTTGATGCAACTACACAAATTATTGGAATTTAAATTACAATATACAAAGAATTTAACGTACGAGTTAAGAGTGTGTGTGTGTGTGTGTGTGTGTGTGTGTGTGTGTGTGTGTGTGTGTGTGTGCGAGAGAGTGAGCTTTGATGAAAATCCAGCTAGTAGCCTCACTTTGCTTTGGCAGCAGAATTACCATTACCTGCAGTAACTTTCCACCGTGTGTGTGTGTGTCTGTGTGTGTCTGTGTGTGAGGGTGAGAGAGAGAGAAATAGCCAATACTTAACAGATTATATAACTGCTGGAGACACACACACACACACACACACACACACACACACACACACACACACATCCTTATCTTGTTCACTAATTGAAGCTTCTCCATATTCAGACCGGAGTGAAAGTGAGAAGAATATGTGAGTAGAATAATTGCAGGAGGAGGCTGTTGGTGCCAAGCTCAGTAACGCAGCACAGTGGAGTCAGCCTTCATTTTGGTAAATCAACAACTTTGCGCTTCTCCATCTGAGTTCACTGGTCCCTGGCGTGCCACCAACTCCCCATTCGTCTCCCAGGTTGTAGTAGAAGTTATATTAAAGTCCGGTCCGGTGGGGATGTTCCAGCGCCGCCGTGATTGAACGCTGACTCCGCACCTCCGCATCAAAGATGTTGCATAAGCAATCCTTTTCAAATATTCTTATCACATACTCCTCTCACTTTCATTTCACACACTCTCCTCAGACTAGTGAATAAAATAAAAAGATGCCTCCACACTTGGTTCAATTTCAGTCATTATTTTTCTTCACCAGGCACTTTCCACATCATGGGGGAAAAGATTCTATCTTGGCACCATATTTAATTCATTGTTAGTCTTCCTCATTGAAACCAATGACAATTGTCAGCTACAAGCTAGCACTTTAGTTTGAACTGATGCCAACAATGCTAACAATGTGATGAGAGCGAGAAGAAAAAGTACAATTCAAAGTGGCAAAGTATTAAAGTTTAGTATTGTTTCTACTTTGTTTTAATGGAATACGAATTCTCTCTCTCTCTGTGTGTGTGTGTGTGTGTGTGTGTGTTTAGGAGATGACCCATTCCTGGCCTCCTCCTCTCACAGCCATACACACTCCTGGAAAGGCTGAGCAGACCAAGTTCCCCATCCCAAACAAGGTCAGTGTGGGTGCAACTTGTCCATCCCACTAACAAGGTTAATGCTGCGTTTTTTGTCAAAGTCGGAAATTGGAAATTCCCAGTTGGTTGGTAGGTTGTAATTACAACCTCCGTGTGGTTTGGCTTGGAAAAACCAGGGGAGAAACATGGAAACCTGTGAGATTTTCTTTACCCAACGTAAAATACTGTTCCCCATGCAACAGCTAATGCTATGTCAGTGATATTTAGCAATGTTAATGTTAGCTAGTTAGTTAGCATACGTTAGCAACTGTAAGTGCAACTTTACATTTAAAATTAGATGTTTAACTATTTACCACACGTGTTCTTAATGAATTTATGGTCACACAATGCTGAACATTTGAACTGAAGTGTATTTTGAGGTTTATAAACACGTTAAAAGTAATGCTAAAAGTAGCATTTACACTGTATGCCGCCATGTTGGCGCGACGTCAGATAACTGCATCTCAGCAACCTACAGGTTCTTGAACAAGATTCCTACTTGGAATACTTTAAGGGCCGTTCATTGCATTTCTCCTAGTAGGAAGGAGGAATTTCAGATTTTATAACATATCTGCAATACAGTACAAGTATTAGTGTGCTGCCTAGCTTACTATCCACTCCTGGTAAGGCAAAGATTGGTGAAGTATGCATTCTTGTCTCCTATAAGTAGTATGTTCTCTTAAGTATTACTACTGTAAAACTTCCAATTTTGCCTGGGACCTTTATTAGAGACAGGCCACTTTTGGAAGGTGCGCAGTACCTGGTATTCCTATTCTAATAATAATAATAATAATACATTTTATTTCTAGAGCGCTTTACATGGTACTCACACTTTACAGCGAAGGGATAAAGAGAATAAAATATTAAAAATATATAAAGCAAATGTTACAAAAGTGATGATGATAAGTAAATGACCATAATAAAAATAAATAACATGAGTATTAAGACAGAGAAAGAAAACAGTGTAGATGGTTTGTTCTTTTAGGAGAGGCAGTGGGGGTGAAGTGTTGTAGGGAGTTTTGAAGAGGAGGGTTTTGAGTTTATTTTTGAATGAAGGTAGTGAGTCCGAGTTTCTTATTCTATAAAGAATTGTACTGCTGAAATTTATACAATTAGCTTTTTAGGCCTATAGCCTAAAAATGTTACTGGTATTGGCAACTGCAAGTACTATACTACTGCTACTGCTGCTGCTATTACTACCACTACTACTACTGCTATCCAACTACTACTACTACTACTACTGCTATCCAACTACTACTACTACTACTACTGCTATCCAACTACTACTACTACTACTACTGCTATCCAACTACTACTACTACGACTCCCATCCAAACAGAGATTTTTAGATTAATGATAAACCAAATTGTTGGTAAACCAGAGATATAAACCAAACTTTGTGGACTTTCACATATTTTGCTGTCTCTGCTGTCAGTAGACTGTAAAATAGTATAAACTCATAACTTTGGCATTAAGAGAGCCTGTCCAGTCAGATGGACGAAGGCTCATTCTATTCTTGAACTATGTCCATTTTCCAGTGGTTAGACAAACATGTTTATGGCCAATTCACATAAAGAAAACAAAGTATGGACAGTTGATCTGAGCTAACCATGTGTTTTTTTTCATGTCATGGACCATGTAATGGGAACTAACTATTAATCAAATCTGTCCCTTACTTTCACTGTTTTCACTCCTGTCCTTTACCACTCTCAATCATATCTCTCCTGCTTTGTACTACTTCCTGTGTTAAGTGATTTTTGTTAATAACTGTTTGAAAATGCTTTGAACCAGTTGAAAAACCTCCAGGTAGATTTCTCGACATACTAGGGGCTCGTCATAAAACTCAACATTAACTGCATCCTGTCACATAAAATCTGCAGTCCTCTAATTAGAACTGATTCATAAATTCACTGCGGCAGTGATTGCTGTGACGGAATCAGATTACCGTCGCACCATTCTGCGCGGCGGTGCAAGTGACAGCCAATGAAATTACAATGTTAATTAAGTGGTGGATATTTACCCCCCTACTGGTCGTCCATGCCTGTATGGAAGTTCAGTGGACCACATTCCACATATAACTAATTGAACTATAACTATAGTTCATGAAAGCTTATACATTTGCTGTTCTAAACTCTAGCAGTACAGAAAGTGATGCGTTTAACCTTTCAGGTTTGTTTTGAATAAATAGAAGAAGAACTGGGTAGTTAGCATGAGCAGTGATAGCCACCATGACTGAACAAACAAAAGAGAAACTCAAACTGCATCAACAGAAAATCCAAGGAAGAAGACGTCACAGTACTGGACACACTGTTTGATTGACAGGTGATCTCTGGGAAGAGCAGAGATGGAGACTAAAGGAAAACAAGGAACTAGAGGATTACCACCTTAAGACAAAGGTGGTGGGAAATGTTCATGTGTTCTTAGAGAAACTTTTCTCGTGTTCCTTGACGCTCTACAACACCTTGAATGTCAATTGTTGGAATATTTGTCATATTAAAACCTAAATAAATGTTACATTTAACATCCATTTCAGAACTAGCAGTACTCGTCTGTCTGACTAAAACAACAGAGGAGCAGATGGTATTTTTTGGCCGCTGCGGAGTGCTTTTATGAAGCACTTTCACAATATGCAAATGAGCAAATGGGTGGTGATGTCAAAAGAAAAAGGGACGTAAACATAGAAGCAGTGAATTCTGGTAATCCGCGTTTATGAATTAGAAAACATTCTGTCGTGACGGACTCAGCCCCTCATGACATCTGCTTGGTTTATTCATTCAACACCTCTCCCTCTCTCTCTCTCTTTCTCTTTCTCTCTCTCTCTCTCTCTCTCTCTCTCTCTCGCTCTCTCTCTCTCTCTCTCTCTCTAGGAGTCACAGCATGTGACCTCAGGCTACAGCACCCAGAGTAAGTTTCCCAGCATGCAACACTCACATAGAATCTCTGTGACAATTAACACCGGTGAAGCCATAAAGGCCGTACCACCCTTGGCAGAAGAACATTCCCCCCAAAATAAATTGAATTGGATTAAAACAAGTTCCATTTTTTGACACAGCTGGACAAATCAGCATTTAAAGAGCCTGAGACGGCTTTTATGGTTTTTCATATTTACACAGAAGGGTAAGATCACATCTACGAAATGGTGTGATGAAGAGCAACTGGTGCAAGAATGAACTAATGGTGACAGGAGAGTGTGAAAAAGATTTATCTTTCTCTGTTTATCTGAACAAATAAGCAGACAAATGTGATATGAAGCAGCTCGGGAAGCATATTATTAAAAAATAGAATACATCTATACTGCTTTAATTAAGCTATACTTCAGTGTCACACTTGGGTTTGGAGGTCTGTTAGTCTCTGTGCGATGGTCAAATGTGACTTTTCCCAAGGCTGTACTTATCCATAAACCACAGTCACTCAACAGCTAAATGTGGTGAACTGATTTGCTGTCACTGATGGATAATTACGCACTTGGAACATGTGTTACCAAGCTCACATTGAACTGATGAGTACTGTTATGAGAAGTTCCTGGTGGACATGCAGCTGAAATATTTCTCCACTGGCAGATTATTCAAATGTTTTTTGGAAGAATCACTTGTTCCAATGAAGAGTTCTATTCCAAAACACTATATCCATTTCTTTCACCTGAAGCTCATTTTTCTGAAAATATAGAGCTTCTAATTTTTAAAAGTCTGATCATTTTGTCAACTAATTCAATTCAAAGCAAATTTCCCTTACAGGACAATAAAGGTTGCACTGAATTGAATTGACTGCCAAAATGAAAGCACTTTTAAAGGACTTAAGTTACTTGCTATGCTTTAAAATTACCATAAATTGATTTCCTTCATTCAGTAGGTGTCACTTTTTTCAAATGATGGATATCTGATTTTGGAATAAATTTTGGAATTTTTTTACAGTGTATAGCCTACAAATGCCAGTGGTTCCTGCACACACACCTACACACACACACACACACACACACTAATTAAATAACATTGGAACACGGTGTCATGTTTTCCAGTGTGACAATAATAATACACATCTACGGTGATTACAGTCTGGCTCCCTGTCAAATAGTAATCAACACACACACACACACACACACACACACGCACACACCCCAAGACACATGGAAGAACAGTGATATTTAAATGGCCGCTCTCTCTGTCTGTCTGTGCGGTTGTGTTGCAGAGCGATGCACTGTATCAGCTAACAAGCCTGCCGCTAAGCCACCAACTGCACCGCAAAAGTCGTGAGTATCTCTCTCTTTCTCTCTCTCTCTTTCTCACACACACACACACACACACACACACACACACACACACACACACACGCATAAACACACAGAATTTCCGAGCCACTACTAGAGCCTTTGCCTCAAGGTAAAATTAAGCCTGGTTCTCGGATGAAATTCGTTGCTGTAGATGAAGAGTAGGAGGAAAAGAGACGTTGTGTTTTGCGTGGATCAGAGCAGGAGAGTGGAGCAACATTAATTTAACCTGAGCCAGGAGCGGATTGCAACATCTGTAGCTGCAGAACCTCTCCAGTTCACTCAGGCTGCTGTGCAGCGAGATTCCTAGCAGGGGCGAGATCTGACAGGCAGAAATCTGGGCCTGGAAATCCCCCCCCACCCCACCCCAACACACACACAACCTGCACTCATCCCATGCTTGACCACAATAAGCTCAACAGTTATTTTAGGAGTTGTCCGTTTCAAACTTGTTTGATTCAGGTGATGCATTGCACTTGGTAGCATACCAAGAAAAACCTTATTCTGCAAAGTAGCCAGTAACTACAGCCATTAGATAAATGTAGTGGAGTAAAAAGTACAATATTTCCCTCTGAAATGTAGTGGAGTAAAAGTGTTAAGTCTCACAAAATGGAAATACTCAAGTAAAGGGCCAAAGTAAAGTACAGTACCTGAGTAAATGTACTTAGTTACTTTCCACCTCTGCTTCACAGGTGCTCATGGGTTGGGAAGAACTGAATATAAAACAAAACAATGGAAAAAATGTATATTTTTTGTGTCAAGAAAGTATATAAATCCAGGTCCAATCCATTCAGGCACATTTTTGAGGTAAATATAAAATGCCTTTATTTGGAGGGCAAAGAGCTGTAAAAAACACCACCTGTGTGTTTCAACTCACACCTTCTTCCAAATGTTGTGACTCGTCTTTCATTCATTTCTTTCAAAAAAAAAAGTTCAAAATGACAACTCGCATGTTATCACCTCTAATGCAAGTTTCAAGTGCCAAGTGCCATGTATTATTTATACATTTGATGAAAGTTAATTAAAAAAGGAATGAAACTGTGGTGAGAATGTTGCCGAAGACCGGCTCTGAATTTAAAAAAAGACTTTTAACGGCCAGATGATGATGCAAACATCCCGCAAGTCCAGAAAAAATGAGAGAATCTCAATCAGTGCTAAGTTAACTTGATGGTTTGATTTAAGTTACAGGTCAGCGTGTAAGCTTTCATTTCCTCCTCGGTCGGGATGGTTAAATAGTTAATTATGTCTCCATTAGGATGATGTCTGTTGTGCATTATGAGGCTTATTACACTGTTTTCCAGTCAATAGGCACATTTCTTTTGATTGCTATGGCATGCTCAGAAGTGTGGTTTTTTCCATCTTTTATTCAAGCATAAAGGATACTTTGTTAATAAGGTTGAAATAATTGTTATTGGTTAAAAAACAATGCATAGCCTAATTTATTGCCACCATTAGCCTATTCTCTTTTTTTTTCTTCCCTGTGATGCTCAATAGCGTTAAATGTTCAGGATAATGAATAGGCCTCCCTCATCTTATTTAAGAGTAATTGTGCTGTTGAGACTAATTGGTATATTCTTAGCTGAATGTTTACGAGGTCCAATTGAAATTGGGGCTTATTACAGAAAAGTCATTCAACAATAATCCCTCTCAAATAGGCTTCACCTTAACGGCAAATTAGCAACAAAAAAAAAATGGAGGGAATTTGAAGTGGGGTTTTTTTTTTTCACTGGAGTGGAGACGCCTAACAGCATGGAGTGCACACCCTCCTGCTCGAGGAGCGCGGTTTCATTCCCCACTCCCGTGATGTTCAGATACACATCAGCAGCCACATGTATGTAGCAGAGCGGAAGAAGTGAGTAAGACTCCCTCCTCCAGTTGAAATGCCATCCTTCAGCTTCAGCATTTGGGCTTGCTCAGGCGGGAGTGCGGCTGTCTCCCCCGCCGGCAGGAACAGGACTCCAGGGTTTGAGCAAGACAGAGACTCAACCCTGAGAGGAAACTACGGTCCCTGCTGTTATCAGTGAGCGCTGTAGCCGCAGAGCTGGGCAATAGGTAGAGCAAGGCACTGACGCTGCCAGGGTTAGGGGTTCAATTCCCTATAGCAAGGCACTGACACTGCCAGGGTTAGGGGTTCAATTCCCTATAGCAAGGCACTGACACTGCCAGGGCTAGGGGTTCAATTCCCTATAGCAAGGCACTGACACTGCCAGGGTTAGGGGTTCAATTCCCTATAGCAAGGCACTGACACTGCCAGGGCTAGGGGTTCAATTCCCTATAGCAAGGCACTGACACTGCCAGGGCTAGGGGTTCAATTCCCAGTGTAGATCAATAGGTGGAATATATCATTAAACATGTAAACTTTGATGCTTTGTCACCACCAAGTCAAATTTAAGGCAAATACTACAACACAAGAAGACAAAGATGAATCAATGACTCAGTGAATCAATGACTCAGTGAATCAATGACTCAGTGAATCAATGACTCAATGAATCAATGAATCAATGAATCAATGAATCAATGGATGAAATCTTACCACTTCTAACACATCTAACAAGCTCTAATGCACTCTGTTGGACAATGTAAAGTGCATTTTTATAAGTTCTAATGCATTCAGATGTAAATTGCAATAACTCTATTTACAATATAAATATTAACCTGTACCTGCAGTAATGAGGCACAGAATGAGTGAGAATAGCCAGCAACTAAAGTGCATAAGAAGGCTTAGCTAAGAGCCCATGTTGAAAACAAAGGTTCATCCTTTTGGCTGTAAGGTCATGCATTAACGCATGGCTTCATTCACACCAATCCTACTGCCTCTGTTACAAAAAATATATTCCTGCAGTTTACACAAAGAATCGTCACATTCCAGTGTGTTTTACAAATTTACAATCGATTTATCAAGAACCAGTCAACACAACAATCTTCAGAATTCAATCATAGCTGTGGTTCACCCAGAATCCCCTGACAATACTGCCAAAAAACAATTTACAGTCTACTAGCAGATTTACGCAGGGATTTTGCTGTAATTTATTACAAGTGTGCACATGTATGTAGGTGTGTATATTAGATCTTTGTGAATTTGTTTGGAATAAACAGAAGAAAAACTGGGTAGTTAGCATGAGCAGCGATAGCCACCATGACAACAGACAAAGAAAAGAGCGCCACCTACAGAAACTACAGAGGCTAAATAAAAAAATAAGAGGATTACCACTTTAAACGGGTCAGGAAAGAAAGTTGAATGGTGTAGGCTGATCTAAATAAATGCGTCTTGAGTGTGGACTTGAATGCGGAGACATTGGCAGGAAAACTCAGCTCAGCTTGAGAGTTTGTCTGCTAAGCCGGTCGACCGAGCGAGAGATTTATGCGTGTGTTTTGTTTTTGCAGTCGGAGTGCACGCGCATCTGCAACTCCCGGCAGCACGGCGTTGAGCAATTAGTCATTAGCCGAGCTTTGATTGGGCTTCGGAAAATATTAACATCCTCTCGAACAAACTTCCAGAAGTAATGGCATTCAGCCTTATAAAAAGGGCCGTATAAAGAGATCCAGTTTTATGAAGACAATTAAGAGCATCTGCACCTTGTAGAGATTTGCCTGAGCTGACGCCAGGCGCTCTAAGCTCCGCACGTCACGGATGCTTTCGTCCATAATTCATTTATATCTGACTGCCTCTGTCCTCATGCAGTCCTGGTGATGCTCTGAACACATTTCTCCCTCTCTCTCTCTCTTTATTCCTCTCCCCTCCATGCTTCCCTTCCTCTCTCTCTACTCAATCTCCATCCCTCTTCTCTCCATCCCCTCGTCTGCTTGCCTCCTCTCTCCGTCACTTGCTCTCCCTCTCTCTCTCCCTCCCCCCCCCATCATTATCACCTCCATCTTTCTCGCTATCTCCCTCTCCCCATCTGTCCCTTCTTATGAAATTCAATATGGATCCATTATTCATTCATTCAAACATATCTATCATCGCCGCGCGCCGCACTATGCCCTTATCTGCAAAAGCTTTTCTTATTGTGCTCCGGTTATTCACAACTCGCACGGTCCCATTTGAAAACACCACAACACTGGGGAATGTTTTTTAGCAGTGCAAGCACTGACAAGAGTGGTTTGTGAGGCAATAAAAATCCCTTAAGGGGATTCTCCTGTCATAACAATAGCGGTGCCAGCTTAAAATAACAGTAGTTTGTGTGGAGGGTTTATATAAAGCAATAACACGTGAACTTGCCAATGCGCAGCGCACACACACACACACTGAGGGAATGGAGTGGTATGGAGCAGGTGAGGTGGTTTTGAGTGGAGGGAGGTCATGTTATCAGCTGATGCTTACACACACAAGTTACAGGGACATTTCCAGTGATCAAAATCATATGGAATGCCACTGAGTTTTTTTTTCATGCCCTGCAAAAGGCCCATATTGGCTGATTGGAATTCCGCGACTAACACTGAACAAAATAAACACAACTAATAGAGGAAGCGGCGCAGCAGGCACGTTCCTTTTTCTAGTTAGAAGCCCTGGCCCCCAAAATGTCTGCAGTCCTGATGAAGGGACGGATCCCGACCGAGCGCTTCTTCTTTGTTTCCAAGGAATTCCTGGCCGTAGGTCAGCGGCTGTCAAGAGCGAAAGTTTCCAGGTGAAATAACAATCTGTCCTTTCTCTCTTGAAGCCCCAAAACACCGAACATCTGGTAGAGTTTTGTCGGCGAACCGCTCCGTCCGCTGCCCCACTTCCTCATTCCCCAGCGGGAGCCAACGCCGCTCTGGCTGTGTAATTAACCAGTTTACCAAGAAGGCTTCTCTGAGGTTTTCTGAGGTTTCACAAGCAGACAGATCATGGCTCACGGCAATAACATCTCTCTCTCCCTCTCTCTCCGTGCAGCATGTTGGAGGATGACCTGAAGATCAGCAGCGATGAGGAAGACACTGAGCAACAGGTGAGATCCCTCAATAATCCATCAATCTATGCATATATCCATCCATCCATCTGTCCTTCATTCATTCATTCATTTACATTGCATTGATTTCCACTACATTTACATATTTGTTCTTTCATCCATCCATCTATCCATCAATCCATTCAACCCATTTTTGCTGAAACCATTCACTCTCCCATTCTTTTATCCTTTCATTCATTTATTATTTCATCCATCCAAGCACTAGGTATTTACTATATAAATACATAGCAAGAATACTAAGTTACCAAGTCATTACAGCTGTAATTAAAGAGCAACTAAACCCCAAACCCAAATCTCTATGTATAATCTAATGGTGAAAGTAGGGTACTGAACTGGCCATCTGCTATTGGCTGATCTTTGATACCAGGTGATGTCACCTTCAACAGATAACAACAGGTGGTGACATCACCTGGCACAAAAGATCAGCCAATAGCAGATGGCAATTTCAGTGCACTGTTTTCCACCATTCGATATCAGGCTTTACACAGATTTTGGGGTTTGGGGTTTAGTTGCTCTTTAAGCAGGTAAATACTTAGAAACAGCTGTAATACCTAAAAAAAAAAACTCTGGTATTACAAGTCAGTTCAAGTAACCACATTGTAGTTGTCATAGGTTTAGGATGGGAACAGAGTTTAACTGCATAATTGCTACAGAATTAGGCTACACTTTCTTAGAAACACCTTCTCTATTGACCATCACTTATCTTGTAGGTGCTGAAGGTTTATATTAGCAATAGCCTAAGTTTAATTGTGTACTTTCTAGCAGTCAAGGCAATATTTTACTAGAAATTCACTTTAATTGTTCACAGCTTAAACGCTCATTGTGATCTGACCAGTGTCAAGCCAGCCACAATACAAAAAACCCTTTTAGTTATTATTTTCAAAATAAAAGCCTTGTTCACAAAATCTGTTGTATTTGCCTACTTAGTTACAGCTGTAATTACTTGGTAACTTGGTAATATCTCAGACACCACTGGTCCAATTTTGATAAAACCTGGAGGGATGATGCATCTTCATCAGTGTTTATAAAGCACACTGACTGGCCTGATGAGGTCAAAAAAAGGGCTGTAACTGCTACACTATAGCTCCGATTTTGATGAACCTTGGAGGGATGTTGCATCTTGTTACTGATTGGCCCGAGGGGTGCCTGCATCATCCGTGCGGGATGACACGTTTTGAATTGTTAATTCATTCCTTCAGTCAGTGTTGGCTCATTGAAGAGGTCGGGTCACTTTGTCATGTAAGGGACACAGTTGTCCGTCTCTTCCCTTGCGGTTTTTCAATATTGGCATTAGACCTTGTCCTGGCATGGTGGCCCTCTCCCCTCTAATCACTGTTATCAGGCTCTAATGATAACAGAGTTGCATTCAAAGCAGTCGGTGGGGTTCCTCCTCCACTGTGCAAACACATATCTGTACTCATCAAACAGCATTTATCCATTAGATATTTTCTGTTAATGAAAAGATACCAACTCCTCTCATCCCCTTTTAAACTGGCCGTTTGATTATATAATTACCGTGATGCTAGATATTATAATTATGGATGATAACAGATCATTTATAGTGATTTTAGTTGCTATTATAATTATGGTGAAGGTAGATCTGATAATTACAGACAGTTAGCATGCATTCAGAATTTTAGCAAGTGGCTTCCTTAATCATAGGGGTTATGTATCGAGACCATGATTCCTCTTAGCGTTAGGACGCATAGTTGGGATGGAGGAGGATAAGACCTCCTCTAGCTTCTTCTCCTTCTTCTTCTTCTTCTTCTTCTTCTTCTTCTTCTTTATGTCTCTCTCCTTATCCCTCTTTTTCACTCTCATGCATACAAATTCTCTTTCATCTTCATTTTTTTCTCTTGCTCTGTTTCTTGCTGTATCGCAATCGGTCTTTATCCCTCTCTAAGTCTCTAACACACATTCTCTCTCTGTCTGTATCTCTCGTTCATCTCATTCTCTTTATTTTGACTGCGCAAGAGAGACGTAGAGAATGATTGAAATAAACACACAGAGGGGGGGGGGGGAGGGAAACAAGGAGGAAGAGAGTAAGTTCGTGGGACAGAGAGGGAGAGAGAAACATTGAGGGAGGAAGACAAAGAGAGATGAGACAGACCGATAACAAGAGACGCAGACAAGAGGCAAAGATAAAGGGAGGGAGAGACTGAAAGAGAAAGAGAAGACCGAGTGAGAGACAAAGAGATGAAGAGACAGAAAGAGAGAGAGAGAGAGAGAGAGAGATTAATTCAATGGCATTTTTTCTGTGCATGCTGTTAACAGGCTTATAGCAAATGAGTGCATGGTGTATTATCAAGCTTTTATAGCCTGGAGTAAGATACAACACACACACACACACACACGCATGCATTTATAATCAAGTACACAGACATGCATGCGCCCCTATACACACATATGCATGCCAACACATACAGTGTACACATACTTATGCAGACTTACACTCACAAACATGTATGTCGACAAACACGCATAAATATGTACACATGCTGACAGGCTCTCTCTCTCACTCACACACACACACACACACACACACACACACACACTGTCATTAGTATGCTGTAGCAGAGCGCTGTGAGGGCAGCAGAGGAGTATGATGAATATGTTTTTGGCACAGAGGAAAGAGACAGGGTAGAGGAGGGAATTGAAAGAAAGAGTAGAGGAAGGAGGGGGGGCAGGATGGAGGAGAGAGGGAGGGATGAAGGACTGGAAGAGAGGAGAGGAGAGGGAAAGAGAGAGAGAGAGAGAGGTGTTCCTAATGACTTTGGATACTGACAGAAAAATAGCAACCCAATTACCGCTGCATGATTCCTCCCGACGCTCTCTCCCCTCTCTCTCTCTCTCTCTCTCTCTCTCTCTCCCTCTCTCTCTCTCTGGATGAAGCGGTGAAGGTTGCGATGACAGATCACCTTGGTCGGAGTAAAGTCAAGCTTAAAAGCCCCGTCTTTATATGAAAGTGCCGCTGCAGCTAGTTAAAATGCCCAGCGCAGCGGGGAACAGTTGCGTCTATCGGATACTGTGGCACAGCTCAGCGGGCGGCGAAACTATTTAGACAGGTTTCCTGAGCTGTTTCCATCCTTGTATATATTGCTGTTTATGTGACACCACTGGGGTAAATCCCAGGGGTGCACCCGTGCCCGAGACGGCGGGGGGGCCCATCACAGCCCTCTAAATACAAAATGGGCCCCCCTGGCATTCAGATGTGAATTACTAATGAGTGTAGTTTGTAAAGTGTCTCTGCTATCTTGCAGTCTCAAGCTAAGTATCATGGGCATGTTTTTTTTGTCCTTGCATCAACATACAGCTTCAATCATCAAATTGTATTACAATAGTTAATTGAATAAATGTAAGTTATTAATAAATGTACCCTTTAGGTCACTTCTAACTACATTGTTTCAACAACCTAGATATGGATTATAGTCAAGTTAGTGCTAATGCCAGCCAATTTGCTATCTAGCTTTTTCCAGCTAATCTTAGCTAGCTGATGTTACTTTTCTCCCTCGTCAGTCTATGCAATATAGGTTGATCCATAGTATTTTTGATGCTCTCTTATGATAAATGATTTCTATATTTCATTCACTCCCTACTAGACATCTGAAAAGCGCTGCTGAATTAATGGTTAGTGGCCATTTTATAAAGGCAAAGGTGTTTTTTATCAGCGCTTATGTTAAAATGATCCTTATGAGTTTCAATTTTATATTCACTGTAAAATGTAATTGTGTAAAATTAGTGCACATTATTCACAAAATTGCATTGAATTCAGTCCATTTTGTGACGTGGGTAGGTTGGGGTACGGGGCGTCCCAAAGCAATTCTTGCACCCGGGCCCCTTGTGAACCTCTTACACCTGTGTGTGAAACCTGAGAATTTGTCACTGGAGGTTATTTTTCGCTATACAGCTTAAAAACAACTCATTCTTGAAGATATAAACTCAAATCAGCAAGTCCCAAACACCATGAACCAGGCTCATTTTATCTTTACAGGAGGCCTAATGTATATTACATTCAAAAATGCTGATCAAAACATACTTTTTGATTCCATAATTAAATGTAAAGATCAGTGACCTATGAAAGACTCCCACATTGTGTCTGTGTTTTTTTTCCATGTCGGGTCACAAATTTAAACATAATCTGTACATGTAAAATATGCAGTGTTTAAACCATATAATTTTCTACATCAAATCACAGTTTGGGCTGGTTTAAATATGTACTGGCCAAAACCGGTTTATGAATAAGTAGAATCTGAAAAAGTAGTTTTTTGATGTTTGTGGAGAAGACAAGGACACTGGGACACCAGGGTCAGAACAGACCAGACTGGGTATGAAGTACAACTTTAATTAAAGGAGCTCAAGCCTGCTTTTTATGCTATTATGCTTTTTTTTTTTTTTATGGTACTTTCACCCTGTGTGCTTAGTTGATACTGTCCCTTTATTTGTTCAGATCATCATTGGCTTTGCTGTGTGTGTGCTTCTGATGATGTTTGTTTGATTATATAATCATAGACCTAGCAGTATGTCTCTAGCACAAAATAATTAATGCAAATGTATTTTAATTTCTACATAATGGGGAAATTATAGCTCAGGAAAGACTCGTCAGTCATTTTAAATTGGAGAACAAATAAAAACCTCACAGTTGCGCAAATCACATTTATTAATCTATTTAATTATTCACATAACTTTATTGGCCAATATTCACACTGAGCAGTTGCACAGTTACCATAGAATTGTGTGAGAGGGTTTTGGAAACTCTCTCAAATGACAATTACTCACAATTTTGTTTCACACCATAGCAACATTCAACCAGCTGTAGCTCTTTTATTTTTTCTTCAGTTCAAGGACAAAGTACATCACTTTGTAGATCTGATTTTGTTTTCCTCAGAGTGTGAAAAAAGAGCATTCTCAGATCTGTGATGATTCACCATGCTGTCTCACATACACCAGTGTTACCATGCGAGCCTAACCCAGTCCTTGTAGTGCATATTAAACCTGGAGATATTCTTTAAGCATCTTTGAGATTCTTTAAGACTCTTGAGTCTTAAATGTTGTAACAGACCTTGATTTTTTATTTGTAATTTAAGAATGAAAGAAAAGAATAGTATTAATGCATAACTTGGTCATGAATACTGTATGTAGAGGCCACTGATACACCTAAGAAATGCAGATTGAATGTAATGCATACTAATCCCAATGAAGCCTTTCATTTATATCGACCTTACTGAAGCTTAAAGCATAATTTACAAAGGAATAGCACAACATATAAAAAAGAGAAAGGAGTTTAATATTAAAAACATGAGAAACAACACAAGATTTAAAAGTGGGAAAATCCAAAGCATCACATAAAAGCAAGACTGTAAAAGTGTTTAAGAAGTGGTTTACAAGATAATAATTTTGTCAGTCTAAGTTCCTCAGGCATTTTACAGTCTAGGGGCCCTAATAGTAAATGACCATTAGTCTTGAATCTACACTACGGGACAGTCAGATCTCACAAGGGACATAAAGGTCTTCCATGTACTGTAGCTAGGGGCCAAGTGATGCTACAAGTTTTGGATATAGAGTCTCTTTGTTCCGCACCAGTTAGAACCCTACAGTAGCTGCTGCGTTTCTATCTGAACTGTGCAACCTCTGCGCAAGACTTGCATCAGCTCTTCGGGATTTTCAGGCTCTCGTTCAGGTGTTGGAAATGCTTTGTAAGCTGTCTCCCGCGCCGGTGACGCGTCGCCAAACAGACGGGCGCTCGCTGCATTGTTCGGTTACAGTTCAAGATGGTGCGGGGGCGTTTAAAGCCTTGTTTGCCGGGTCTGATGCACAATACACTGTGATGTCTCGCACCCACATGAGCGAGAGACGAGTCCGTTATGTCTCGAAAGGTCTGAACAGTAGAAACTAGTCTTCTTTGTCACGAATATTAGCCTGCGTTGCGGGCCAGATTGTGTGAGTAAATCCCACTCGGGTTGTTTGTTCTGTATTTGTTGCTTTTAAGCATCTGAAATCCAAGCTAGCTAAATATATTCACAGATAGATCCGATCCTTGAGCCCCGCAAGTCTCCCAAAGCCAAAGATCTGAAGAGGCTTGTTGTTGTAGCCTGGAGCTACTCATCGATCTATCAGAAACTTCACTGGTCCAGCTAATCACCTTATTCCTAGAGAGAGAGAGAGGGAGAGAGAGAGAGAGAGGGAGAGAGGGAGGGAGGAAGAGAGAGAGGGAGAGGGGGAGAGAGAGAGAGAGAGAACGGCCCTTTTTGATTCCAGTAATTCAGTTTAATTGCTGTTGGGTTTCCAGCGGTTGAAGATGAGCTAACCGGCCGTATATTAGCGAGGTTGTGTTTACTATTTTTGTGTTGTTATTGTAATTGATGTAGTTGTGTAAAAAAAAAAAAAAAAAAAAAAAGACAGACTCGAAGTTGACAGAGGGAGGAAAAGAGGATGAGAGGGGAGGGAGGGAGGAAAGGCTTCACTGACGAACTTAATCGGCCCATTCTGCCGCTGAAAGGGAGAGAGGGGGAAGAGGAAGAGAGGAGGGCGGGGTGAGAGAGAGGACAGAGGGATGAGGGGAGGGGAGGGAGGGGGCGAAGGAAGCAGAGACAAGAGAGGGGGGATAAAAGGGTTTTCTTGCCGTCTTAATCACCCCATGCCTTCCCGTAGAGGAGAGGAGAGGAGAGGAGAGAGGTATAGAGAGATGATGGAGGGATGAGAAGTGCAGGTCAGAGGAGTGGAGGAATAAAAGGGTGGAAGGGAAAAGCTAGATAGCGTCTTTAAGTTGTATTGATTTACAATATAGTTAAAACGATAAGAATGGGGGCAGTGAGCTGTAGTTTTTCATCTGTATTTCACATCGCAGCCAAATGACACAGATGAAATTTTGTGCATAATTGTTAAAAATTTTCACAACTCTACACTTCTTCATAACGCACAAATCTCACATTGTCTTTCAGTCTCAATAAATCCTGCTGCAGCTGATACTACTGCTGCTATTTTATACATCATGTTTTTTCATTCATACTTTTTCGGCTTTACTTTTTTTTTAGTTTTGGAATTGTCAGTGGAATAAGTTTATATATTTCCTCCATTCGCTCTATTTATATCCTGTTCTTCTTCTACTGTATTTCTACTTCTTGCTGCTGCAACGGCCCAATTTCCCCATGAGGATCATTAATATCTAATCTAATCTAATCTAATTAATCAATTGTCAAGTGATTTGATAAATTCAAAATGGATTAGTGATTCTATAAAAACACAGCCATGTTTCATCATTCATGTTTCATCCCCACTGTCTATCATGAATATATCGATCACGCCATACCAACCCGCCATTGTTTAAATTGAACAGCCTCTTATTTATCGTTTAACATGAACGTGATCAGGCAGCTAAATGCCAGCCAATAAACACACCCACTGACATTCATCACAACTTTTCATAAGTCTTCCTGTCTTCTTCGTAAGGCGTTCAGCTGCTGCTCCGTCTCTGCAAAAGCAAAATAAAAATGAACCCACATTCAATCCTTAACTATAGGGACTGTAAAATATAACCAATCATCGTGAAACTGTAAACGTAAGCATAGTTTCAATTGAATATATTGAGTAAAGAATGCTCTCTTTTTCTCTCTCTCTTCCTCTGTGTGTGTGTCTATGTGTGTGTGTATGTGTGTATTTGTATTGACAGGTGTCTGACAAGCCCAAAGCCAGAGGCACAGCCCTAAGGTAAGACAAATGACCGATCTCTGTACTGTCATTACGTTCTGCTTTGGTGGTTTATTTATTTACACTGCGTACTGTATCTCTGTGCTGTGTGGTGCTGCTCCACACACAACACAAAGATCTATCCATTTTGCATGAGTCTATAGCATATGAGCTTGTTAGTTTTGGTTTGGTATTTTCTCTACTTGCTGCATGAAAGCACAGTTAAGGTCAGGGGCGTGATTGAGATGGTAGCACATCAGGGGCAGGTACAGTGTAAGTGACTATAGCACTGGAATTTAAAATGCAATGTGTAACTAATGTGCAGATTTAATGGAAAATATGTACGAACCTACTCCAGCTGACGAACTTAAAGCTGCACTTTGGTGGCCCAAAGTGGCAGAAAGAGATAAGTATTTGAATTTTTTGAAAGTTTGAAGGACTTCATTACCCAGAAGCAGAGGTCACAATTTTAATTGCTTGAGACTTGACTTGATGCATGAAGAGAAGACTTAGGACTTGACTTTGACTTGTACTTTGATGACTTGAAAAGGTTTCTAAAGTCTTGACTTGAGGTCTTGTGTTTGTGTAAATGACTTAGATTGAAAGTGATGAGATTTGTTCCAGCAGACGACTGAATTTAAATTCTGTTTTCTGAATTTGTATGGAATGACTGAATTTATTGAAGTTGAAACTGATTATAGAAATCAAACTCATGCTCTGGACTCTTGATTTGTTCTGACTTGACTTGCTGTTCTACATTTAGACTTGAGACTCGACATTAATGACATGGACTTGACATGGACTTGATTTGGTAATCCACATTTAGACTTGGGACTTGACTTGAGACTTGTGCCTCAAGACTTGAGACTCACTTGGGACTCGAGCAAAATTGACTTGGTCACACCTCTGCCCAGAAGTCATGTAATGTGACGTCAGTAAACTGTGCAAATCCTTGGGCCAACATTTCTTCTTCTTGGTGGCTGTGTGTCTGGTTTCCCACCAGTGTCCATACTGACACCAGTACACCAGATGAGACACTCTTCTCTGTGGCAGACCCACTTTGTGATTTAGGCTGATAATAGTGTATTTTTACATAAACATCTTACCTATCGCAGAAGTATGAATTGCAGTACCAAGTAGTTTTGTTCCATTTTCTAGTCCCTATCCCTGCTGAAGGTGATACTGTCCATTTCCATCACTACAAACAGTTGCCCATTCATCACAGGGTTAAGCACTGTGCTTCGGTTCATTATTGTCTTGTAAGTGTTGGCATCTTAGGGGAGCATGCCACCTAATTAATCATTTTAAAAATGTTCGTCTTAGCCTTTGTTCTACCACAGAAGATTGGGGAAAATTCATGTTAACAGCTGATTTCGGTGTTAAGATCAATTTTTCATAAATTCGCCGTTTGCTCGGAATTTGTTGTATGCACGAAATTGGTGCATAAGAATATAAGAATCTTTTATAAATGAGGCCCGTTGTGCTCACAGTCTGAGGGCATTAGTATGCAAGTCTGGTGTGTGACTGTGTGTGTGTGTGTGTGTGTGTGTGTGTGTGTGTGAGAGAGAGAGAGAGAGCCAGACAGTGAGAGAAGGAGTGTGAGTGTGCTGTGTGTCTGTGTGTGCCCCAGGCCATGTGTTACTCTGCTACCGCTAATGAGCCCATTCACACTGCAGCCCACTCTACTGAACACCACACACACACATACACACACACACACACGCACACACACACACATGTATATCCACAGGGACGCTGGGACTAGAGATGCTGCGAGCGATCCACCGGCTATATCCCCCGTGGAACGTAACACACACACACACACACCCACACACACAGACATGCACACCCACTTTCTCTCTCACACACACACACCACACACCATGCACCACACACACTCACACACACACACACGTCTCTCTCTCACTCACTCACACTCCACACACATTTTTGTTCAGAATCTTGCTCTGACAACCTCACCCACATACCAATCGCTATTCTGCTACCACACACACACACACACACAGCCACCCACCCTAACCATCCTACTATATCGCATAACAGACCATATCATTTGTGTAATGTTTCTGTGCTGTAAGCTTTGTTAGGTGCTGGACTCTTCCTCATGTTTTCTTCTAGCAGCATTTCTCCTGTGCATGTTTGATAAAGAATACCCGCTTCTGCCAAAAGCCCCGTAGTTTTATGGATTCCTCTCTTTTTATTATAATTTTTGTTTTAAGTTTTGCCAGTTTCCTGCAAAGCACTGAACAAACTCTGGTTCTAGTGCTAATAGTAGTAGTATTAGTAGTGGCAGTAGTAGTAGTGGTAGTAATAGTATTTGTATTAGTAGTAA